>NC_052121.1:9846652-9872568 GCF_012273895.1 Zerene cesonia | reverse complement strand
TGACAGATTCGAAATTCAAATGTAATATTTTTTTATAATTAAGTGTAACAGTATTTATGGCCAGACTAAGTAGAAATAATTTTAAGCGGGAAATATTAGATTCAATTTTTAAGGAAACCTCAAAAGTGCTTAATTAAGGATTACCTTCGAGCTAACAAAGCGAGTTTTCCCCAAATCGTACGTTTCGCAATACGTTTCAAGGTAGGATGAATGGGCACTCCCTAATCTGGGTGCAGTGTCACTAAATATACCATTTTATGTGTTACCAGTAAACGCGTGTACGTTTAAGACATTTTTATTTGGTAAGGTCACGCTCAACTGCTATTAATGCTTATTGTAAAAACTAAACATTTTTAGATTTATTGATACTGGCGACTCTCATACATGATAAATTTATTGGTACTAGCGACTTATGGCTGGAGACTACTAAAAATCTATATATAGGTATGTTCTTTCTGAGATGCTAAACAGTAATAAGTTTATGAATTAATTTCTCAAAGCACCTGAAGAATTTATATCTTCGTTTCTCGAGGAGATTAATAAAACAAAATATTTTACTTTATAAAAAAATCCTTTCAATATCACTATAATTCTTATAATCGAGAGCATGGAACAGCTGAAATGATGACGCTGCGAAAATTATTCTTGTGCATAACATTATTGTACGTGAAGTTTCGGGGTAAAACAGTACACATGTGAGTCATAAAAAACGGTGTTTATTACCTAAGGAACCTTTTATCGACGATCAACACAGACATAAGGCAATTTGTCGTATATTGAATATTGATTGAGACCTTTGCTGTGTAAGAAAGAACGCTCGCTGAAGGAAAATTAAGGCAAGGTTGGGGTAAACATTGTCATATGTCATATACATGCATTTTGTCTGCAGTGTTTTATATTTTGGGTCATATATAAATATTACACTAATCTTAAGTGTGAACGTCTAATTGGATTAATGTAATGAGAGAAACAGAGTTAATTGTTGAAATTAAATGCTGGGTAATTGGATAAATGTCTTCCAAATCCGCTAGACATGTGAATCATACGTTTGTACATCCGTGTTGTATACAAACTTGTTTACTGTGGTACAAACTGTAAGTAGTGTTTCTCTCTATTTCCGAGTATTTGTTGAATAGTCCTCTATAATGTTGCATTTCCGAATGTCGAATTCTAACATGTGATCAATTACAAGTGAAATATACAATGATACGATTATTTAACGATTGAATAATCAAGAGTTTATTTAGTACATATCAATACATACTCTCCGGTGAGTAAAACCCTGGGCAGGCGCACACAATAAGTACCTCAATCAAGACAACTGTAGTGTCTATAAATTATCAAACGCGTTGTTACGATAATCCTTACTTATATTGTTAATACGGTATGTTTTTGTTTGTATTTATTTAATGTCGCAACGGAGCGTTTTGATGTTATGATTTTAAACTCGCTTTTATTAGCTTCATCTGTATTATAGGTTTGTATGTAACCGACTCTCATAGACTTGATTTTGATCCACTTTAAACAGACAGAATTAATTCATACTTTGTACACTTATCAACGATTGGTGTCAGTACAATCAATTCGATCAGCAAACGAGAGAATTTAGTATATTCTATGATAAAGGCTTGGTCTTTTTTAAACTATGTAAATTATTTTTATATCTGGAGATAAGTATGTGGGCAAATATTATTACTTCTTTGTACCGCTTTTTACTTTCTTTGTGAATATTTTTTGTTCTTATTTTGTTTTATGTGTATGCAATAAAATGTTTACCAACATAACTATCTACTATACAGAGGCTACTTATTACGATGAAATTGCTATAGAAATTTCCTTGGACTTCGTGAGCGAAGCTGCCAGTCGAAATCTAGTGTTAAATATAGACATAGGGTATTTAATCGGACAAATAGTAATAGAAATTGGTACATTATCCGCTGATAGTGGAGGATAAATAGCTATCACCGGACTATGTCAGCCCTATTTTCGTGTGAGTCAAAGTATAAGATAGCCGATAAGATATATACGAGGTTTATTGAAATATTTTGAAATAATGCGGAGTTATGAAATAGTTGGACATTGTTATATTTGTTTTACGAGTCATTGATATTGTATGGCCAAAAACCTACATAACAAAGCGTCGTCTTTCTCTATTTCTTATAATGTCATAATTTATTTACCGCTAATCTACCTATGTATACTATCAATTCGATGCTCTGAATGTAACGTTTAATTATAAAAAAATCTCACAACGACCAGATGAATATATTCAAGGTCTTTGCATACCCTAAGACATGATTTAGACTATGTTGTTTAAATCCATTTTGTAACACAAGCTTGTCAATAGCCAATCAAAGCATGATTTTTGTAAAAGAATGCATATTTGAGCTTGATAAAATTCTAAATTGTCGATAGGTTGATTTCGGACGTTAATAAATTAGCCAACAATATTGGCGTTTATTTGAGAATCTGAGCTTCAACGTTATAAATATATATATATATACGCAATAAATAGTGTTTTCACATACATACAATAGGAAATTAACGAGATTATTGATATACTTGGACCTAGAAATATTTATTTATGTCATGGTTGTGTGATAAATATTGTTCGTGGGAAAACCTAGCCGGGAGTGTACTCGTATATGTGTACGATAGTATGTAGTATCTTCTTTATTATCATGACTCAGTTGTTATATAAGGAGCAAAATTTTATGGTTTCCGCTTTCTCCATGAATTAATGAAACAGATTTATATTCATACACAAATAATTATTTGAATTTGTCTTTAAAGTTTGCAAACGTTGAAATTGTACAACCTTCAATAAAAATATAATCATAAAATGCTTATTTACTTTATACCAAACAATTTCGGTTTTTTCTATTATGTTTATATGACTTTACTTAGGACATTTTTAATTGATCAGCTGTGCCTATAAATACACACCGAAAGTATGGAAACTGCACCGCGTAGGCGCCGTTTGTGCAATGTCATTATGGAGACCGAATCGATTTTATGCGTTCCCAATAGTAATGTAAATAGAGGTTTATTGTCCAGCCGTAGCGTTCCCACAAATTGATGTTTAATTTATTGCGTTGGGCTATAGTAGTGTATAACACTGGAAGATATTTTCCTTTGCGAGCAACGAATATATTTTTAATGAAGCCAAGTTTGTCAATTTAAAAAGAGAACTAGGTGCTTACACACAAATATTATATTATGTTTGTGAAAGGCATTATCAGAAAACAGCACACGCCTCAAGCAATAAGATGTTGAACAAATTGCTGATGTTTATATCACCCACATCAGCATGTCGTTTGGGGAGAAATCACAACACAAATGTTCCTGTAAGGTTATGTTTTCGTCCTCATCAGCCCATATTAATTTCCACTGCAGTGCCTCCTGTGAGGCCATAATTCAACACGCCTTTAATGGGTAGAGTTAAAACATCACATGTCAACGAACTTTTGATTCTTGGACATGCCGGTTTCCTCACGATATTTCTTCACGGTTTCGAGCAGTGGTGGCGTGAATAACGTGCAGATGTTGAATACTTTATCACTTGCACGCTCATCCGGTCTCGAACCCCCAACCTTTCTATTGAAATCCGAGGTTCTAAGCACCGAGCGAAATAGTGTGCTCATATAAATAATAATTCAACCATGAACACACAACAAAGTTACGCATTGACAACATTTATATTAATCAAAGTTTTTTTAAGCAATGTTCATTAAAAATACATTATACAAAGTTTAAACGCAGAAATTAAAAACTATACCTACATTGAAATTTTAAATGGTTTTTGTAACCTTTAAGTGAATTCCGTTATTATTATAATGTTCTTCACATCATTAAAGCGTGCGATTCGCGAAGAACAAAACAATACATTATGTCCGTTCACACGGAAGTGATTCCATTTCTTCCGTGTGAAGTGGATTTATATTTAAATATTCTGAATGGTAAGCGATAATTTTAAAAGTGAGGCGTTTGACCCATATATTTAATTCACAGTTAATGAGTCACATGATTTAATTTTTAGTTTTATAGCATTGAAATGCTTTATAAAAAATTGAAAAAAATGTCTCGAGTCACGTGATGTTTAAATTGTTCAAGATTCCAAAACTATTTTTTAATGAAACTATTTAAATTAATGCAGTACGATTAATTACTCAATTCCTTACTTATTCATTATTGGAACCTTGGTATCAATAAATATAAACAAGATACATAATAAATGTAGACAAATAGAATCTTTCAAATTATATAGACAATAAATTTGACATAAAAAATAAACTTCTGGAGAATCCCGTATATTCACGAACGAACTGAAACTATGGCCACTTTACAGTTATCTGTAACATGTCTTAGCGTATTCAATCGCGTTTTATTGTTCATCTAATTAAACAGATGCTGGCCATTGGCTATTTTTATTTGATAACTAAACACTGACTGAAGCTGACTGAGTATCAAAACATAGCGGATACGTAAGAGTTCTAATAAATAGATAAAAAAAACTAATAAACCCCCTTACACGTAATGTAAAGGTAAATACGTGAGAACAGTGTGTGTATTCTCATATATATTACTAACTTTTGCCCGCGGTTTCGCACGCATTATATTCGGAGTCATCATAATCAGCCCATATGTGTTCCCAGGGGTGGGACACAGGCCTCCTATGAGGGTTCAGGCCATAATCCACCACGCTGGCCAAGTGCGGGTTGGCAGATGTCACATGTCGTCGAACTTTTGATTGTTGGACATGCCAGTTTCCTCACGATGTATTCCTTCAGCGTTTTAAGCAGTGGTGATGTTATCCACATGTGCAGATAAATTGTAAAATCAATTTATTTCGTGCACGCTCGCCCGGTCTCCAACCCCGACTTATCGATTTTGAAGTTCAAGGTTCTCACCACTGAGCCACCACTGCTTATATATTCGGAGTAGTTTAAGTTATTATATAGATTCCTCTTGAATCACTATTAAAAAAACTTATCAAAATCAGTTGCGTAGTTTTAAAGATAAGTTTTAGAACGACATTGTTTTATACTATATAGTGATTTTGTGTGTGTGTATTTAGACACATAATGCGCCTAAATTCAATCAAATTCAGTGTCATTTAGAGATAATTTTTCGATATATTTCGAATATGAATGTATTCAACGATCAGACAGTCAGCCGGAACGTTATCAAGAGAGATTGCATGAGCGTGGTTCCCAGTTTTCCACGCGTGACTGCGAAACATAAAAAGTGAATGAATGTCGTTCAATTAGCGTTTTTATCTTTCATTCAGCCATCTCGAGGCGGAGTGGACAGCGTATAACATTATTATCGTATTGGACTTTAGGTATTAACTAGAAGTAAGATCGTTTGCAGAACTTACGCCTCTACAAATGAATTATCGAATTTCAATGCAAATTCCTGGGAAGGATAAGGATATGGGCCTCCTCCACTAAACATACAAAACAAATATCATGCTATTATTTCGAGTGGATCTTCGGTGGGGTTGTGGTACTACTCCCAAATTAAAAATAATACTTGATGCAATTTACCTTTTGCTATAAAGTGAAAGTAAATTATTTATTCTTGTATACGCCTTTATATATATTTACTCGTTGATTATACATGCATGGTCCGATCCCAATCTTGGCATTTTCAATAATTGCTTCATTATTCGTAATATCCGAGAGGCTGTATGCCTTGACATAGAAAGGTTCATTGTTTTAACATAATTTTTTAAATTACCATTCTAAAGCTGTATGCGAAACTAGCCTCGCTCGAATTGAAATTCCCACGGGAATAAGTTCAGCGGTAAAAAGAAGCCTATATTACTCTGTGCCATTTAATCATTGTTATAAAAAAATTGTCATCCAATATGGGAAAAGATTCACGTTATATGGACTTATTGAAAACAGTACAAAACTTATAAAATGAAACTAAAAATGTGTGATTAAAATATCTAAACAATAGTATATCAAGCTATGTTCGAAGAGGGTTTTAATAAATTAGTAAGTACGATGTAATATTAGTTCATTTTATGAACCAGTCTTATGAACTTCCATTTGATCGAATTTTTCACCAATTTTTAAGATAAATCTCATTTATAAAACATTTCAATGCTATAAAACTAAACATTCAATTATATTTAATTTCAAAAATAACTATTCAGTACGATGTAATAAAATTAGGTCAGGAGGATAAGTTTTAATATTATAAATGTAATTCAAAATCACGTTAATAATTGATTATGTCATTTACTAATCGCTAAATTAATTAAATAGTACTGACAAAAGTTTTATTCATGATTCAAAAAACTGTAAATTTTCTTTAAATCCGTCAAAAATGTCAGTTGAGTGTACTGACATCTTAAAAAATGTATTCCTCACATTTTATGACCCAGTTGTTATGAACTTCCATATGATTTTAATTACATTCATTATTGTCCCATTTCTTCGGTGGCGTGAGAAATGTTAATGTGGGAAGAAAGCCTATTTTAAATAATGACATTAAATTTAAACCATATTTTAAACACGCTTATATTAACTTAGCCTGTTTTGTATATTGTTATTAGTGTTAGTTTTATTAGTGTTTGTTAGTAATGTTATTTAGTACTTTGAATCGATTTTGACCCACTTTTAATGGACACATTTAATTTTAAATTTGAACACTTGTGAAGAATTAGTAAAAAATTAGTAATTGTAATTAGAAGAAGGACAAAACAATTATTTCATGAGTTTGTCAAATTGATCTTATTAGGATCACCAGGACAATAAAATTTACTTATAAGAGCAAGTGAGACAATTTAATCGATCCCATCATTAAAGCACGATTTTAAATCTTCTTTTTAAATATTAATTAATAATTATCGATGCTAATAAATTTAGTTGAAGTATGTGTGAAAATCATTGTGACGTCGAAATGTTAAATAGCATGTCAAGGAATATGAAAGTAAATATATAGATAGTCTGTATAATCGGCGAAACGGGTAAACCGCCTATTACCATAGCTTTTTTTTTAAACGTAGTTCACTTTTTATAAAGCATGAAAACATCAGCAAGACGAAGAAGCGAAGACATCAGTAAAAACAAACATTTCTATGGTAAATACAATAAAACTGTAACGATAATTTCGATTTATATATATGCAGATCGACCTTACAGTTGGTTTTAAACTCGCTATCATCTCGGCATCTTCAAAGAAGGCGGAAGTTTACAATTCGTACCGTAATTTCCGATATTATATGATTATTATTTATACATTATTATGTATTCCTTAACGTTATTTGTTTATTTTTTCTGTGTCATTTATATAACATTTAGCTGTCTTTAAATTTATTTCTAAACTAAACTACTAAAACGTAGATAACAAAAACGGAACTTAATGAATTAATCTTTGTGGCAGGGACAAAATCCTTCTATGAAGGCTCACGGTCAAACCACCAGAATGAAACCACGCAGATGTCACATGTTTGTCGCCTGGTCACGAACCCCAACTTCTCGATTAAAGTCAGAGGTCCTCACAACTGAGCAACCACTGCTATATACATTGACTTAACAGACTATTGACACTGTGTCACAATGACCATGCAAATGGCGTGACGGTCGATATTTGACGGTCCGGCAGCTATCGGTTTTTATCCGATTCAATGCAACCTTCAATTGCAAGTCAGGCGAATCACAGAAACATGGGAATTATTTCATAACTATAATTAGATGGTGTACGAAACGTGCTGCTCTCAAAAGTAAGAAATTTCCCCTTTTGCAACAAATTTTCTTAAGTTCTATATGACGAAGCGTGATGCGTGCTTTACTTATACCCGTGGCTCGCCCACATTAAAGGTTTACGGTTAAATGAAATTCCCAAGAGATGAGATGTTTGACTGCGATAAACATTACCCAATCTAGCTTCGTAAAGCGACACGACACGACATCATGATACGAAAATCGTACCATAAAATTGCTTCGTTGCGACGTAAGAAACACAGACAAACAAACATAGTTTCGCATTTATAATGTTAATGTGAGTAAGGCTAATAATATAAGGCTCCTTGATAAAATAAGTCATCCATCCCAGAAATATTTTTTCAATTTGAACCAGCAGTTCCTGAAGCCAAGGAGTTCAACGAAATAAATAAACAGTTCTCTTCAGTTTTATATAATTAGTTTATGTATATAAAATGTATTTTAATCCTGGTTATAAAAACGTCTGTTTACCTACGAATTAAGCGTTTGAAGTTAACATAGATTTTTTATAAATATCTTATAGTTTATAAGGGATAAACAGAAAAAACTACAAAAAAATTAAACATTCATTAACCCGAGATACACTTCTTCAATAATTTATTAAAAACAATATACATTTTAGGTCAAACACGACGGAACCGTGACAAATGGCGTTTCAGATATAAAAAGACAAACATTCTATCAGCCCAGTCTATCAGTCTATCCTAATGATAGTAAACCTGGGATCGTTCACAATCAAATAATTTACTATTTTCTATACCGTGGCGTCGATCAATAGAATTCAGGGCCGGTCACCAGCTCTCCAATAAAATATAAAGTAACACATAGTTGTAACAAATACGTGGTAAATTGCCGTTGCGGCAGCGCCTTTATCACGCCTTATCGAGTTTTTATTGGATTGAGATAGCATTATTTGTTTATACACCTGTTATTTTAAGTGTAAGCGAGATAACATTTGTTTTAAAGCGAATTCATGCGTAATTGGAATGCAAATTGCAAATAAGATCTTATGAACCGTCAGATGCATCGATATCTAAATAAGATGATGCATTTCACATTTACTTCACTGATCGATACAGGCAAGTCACTGCACTTAGTGTGTGTACGTGTTTGTGACATTTGTAAATCAAGTTTTACTACTTGAAAATGTCCTATAGCTTTATCCTACACCTTTAAATGAAAGGAAAGTGAATCCAAACACTCATAAGCACAGAGAAGTCTTAGCTTTGATACCTGACACTTCTCTGTTCTAGGTTTTAACGCACTTGAGCTAGTTCCCATGTGTGTACCTATCACCAAAGAGCCGATCGTTCACATTTCTGCTGTATTATTTTTGAAATTTATTACTGAGAGATTTTCGTAAACGTTTCTCGTTATGATTAGTAATATTGAAATAAACATTTTTTAAGAAATACTGAAACATGTTAAGCTCTAATTTTGTCGCATTAAGTGATATTTAAAGAGAATTGGTACCTTATAAAGAATAATAAAAATCATTGTGATTATGATAAAAATTGATACGACATTCAACGCTGATTTTTATTGCTATTTAATAACTTTAGGTCTGATTGGAGGTAGTGAACGCTTTGAAAATGTATTTATGAATGAATACTCTTAAGTGCACATACTCATAAAAACATAGTTATTAAAGGAAAAGTATGACGGGATACTTTATCGTTTAAAAGCAATTAATTCCAACAATTTAACATAGATTTATCACTTGTATATTTGTGAAACCGATTCCTTTAGACTCAGTGCATCATTTATTTGAGACAGTCCTTTTGTTTCACGGGCAGTAACCTCACAGTCACGTGCTTGAAGATCACAAATGTTATAATTTTTAGCTCATATTTGCACCTGACTGATAAATACAGCCTTGTTGATATAACTGAATTATTCGTAGAAACGGTCTAGCACACGTAGGTATATACCTAGCAGTACCTAGTAGTATATACCAACTATATAGTTCTTGGTATGATTACAATGTCTGATATTTATTGTTATGTTTTGCAATTATGGGAAAATAAATGTAATAAGTTACTTGAAATACAGTAACAATAATAGCTATTCGATTCGACTGCACCTGTGTAGAATCTTAAATTTCTATAGTAAGGTTTTCAATATTTTCAAAGTTATTATCCTAAACCAGGTAATAAATCCAAGGAAGCAACAAAAATTAAAGTCTCTTTAGCCGATCTTTAGCTATAAAGACAAAATTATATGTTGGGGATTCGTACCTTAACTAAATACTCATATTGAGTCTTACTCTATTTATCATGATGAATTAAATACCTGCTTAGGTATAAAATTGTATTTGTAACAGGTACTGCACACTGCTGTAAGAGTACGAACAGCGTGTATTCTAAAGTAGGACTAGACTCAAACTGTAGTTTCTTTGTTGTATTGTTTAGTATATTTTTGATCTTCCATATGTCCCACCCAGTAGATGCCCGTTTTCATAGATCATTTTAACCCCATTATCAAAGCATACCTATGTAGGTAAAAGCCAGCCCTTTTCCAAAACTCACATCTTTATAAACACATAAACCAAAAGTCAACGCCATTATAAATACATAAACTAAAATCCGATACTAAATACTGATTAGATAGAACAATTAGATTGCATGCAGATAAAAAAATACTTTCAATGAATGTTAGGAAAGTGTTCATCTGAACATGAAATGAATTCAAGTGTATTTTATAAACATTTATTGTGAAATCTTAAGATTAATATTGTGTTCGTGATTTATATATTCCTCGTGTTTATACATTTTTTATTATAAATATGGTCTAAACATTTTGAGAAGACCATATCTGACATTAAATATATCTATATTGTATTAAGCCAAGTATTGATAAGGAGGCAAAATATAGTGCGTGAAATTTAAACAACCTTGCGACAACTTATTCGTAGATTTTAGGTAGATAATCATTGAAAATAGCCTAAACACATTTTTAAATGGTATAAAATGTGAGACGCACTATATAGACTGACTTCGATCATACGACTAGTCTAAATATATCAAAATGTATTGAATTTTAATTATAAATTTTGCCGCAAGGAAAAATTACTGTAACACAATCAAATGTAGGCAATCTGGAATGCAAGGAGTTTATTTATTGTTTTCAATGAATGAAGAGTGAGAGTCCAAACGTAAAACCCAGTTCCGGTTCTGAGACAGGGCCAGACCGATTGTCATTACCATCCTCGTTGCTTCCTAGTTGGCGAAACGTGCTTTATCTCTCGATTTCGGTTGCATGACTGATAATATAGAGCTAACTCTATTCGATATCAGAATTTTGTCAAAGACTGTATGAGCACTAATATGAATTTTAATATATTGTCAAAAATATGTGATATGTTATACCGAAGTAATGAAAGGTGTTGATTTTTGTGAAGTAATAATGTACCTTTCGGATAGTGCAAATTTTAATTTGAACATTCCGCAATCATCGGCAAATTTGAAATAGGTAAATAGGTCGAATAGTTATTGTGTGAAAACATTACAAACATACATATACACAGCTATAGCGCAAGCTACTATATTATATAGAGAAATATCTCTATATAATATACCAGTTTTTTTTTTTATTCGGGGTAGCTTAATAGATATTATTACACCTGCGGATAAACCTTTCTCTTGAATCACTCTTTCTATAAAAACCCATTTAAAATCCGCTGCGTAGTATTAAAGATTTAAGCATACATAAGGACATAGAGATAGACAGAGAAAGCGGCTTTGTTTTATAGTATGTAGTGAAGATAGATTTATTTTTTCACAGCAACAGTGTGGGATGGTAGGATCTAACCCTATTCCATAACCTATTCAGGGCTACTTCAAAAAATAACTTATATTATAGATAATAAATAATCGATCGAATATAATATTTTTTCACTTAATCGTGATGGAAGTCAGGACGTGCGGCTAGTGTTCTATAAATAGATTAATGTATTGAAAATATAATTTATGACCTAGCATTGATATTCAATGAAGATGTTATAAATTCCGCCGCGTAAAATGCACTCAATTTGCGGCGAATCGTTTTTCAATGACCACTCTAAAAACTGACATGTTTGTTTTACGAATTACGAACGTAATATTTTTGCTTTATGCAATAACTAAAAATCAATCGCCTAACCTTTTTATTTATGTGTATTTTTGCAAGAGCTTTTCTATATTTTTTTATTAAACCAGGAATCTGGACTGTCGCTTCATTAAGTTCACTTTATAATAGGGTAAATAAAAATTTGGTGATACGTTTTTTTTTTTGTCTGCGGATGACAAAAAAAAAAATGATTTTCTTATTGGGTACTGCGAGTGTACATACGGAAATCTAGTAGGTAATCTCACAGGTTAAAGTTAGATAGTTTAAACATAGGTCGCAATTCGCTAGCTGTGGCTTTATGTTATTCCAGTTGTCTACGTACCAAATTTCATTGCAATCGGTTTAGTAGTTTATGCGTGAAAGAGTAACAAACACACACACATCCTTACAAACTTTCGCATTTATTATATTAGTAGGATTATTTTATGTACGCCATGAATATTTTAAGGAAAGCATGCTTATTTACCTTATATCCTACTGATATTATAAACGGGAAAGTTTGTAAGTACGGATGGATGGATGTCTGTTACTCTTTCACGTAAAAAGCTGAATGCTTTATAATGCTTAATCAATGCTTAATAAAATGCTTATATTAGAATAAGACATGAGCTATATAAATACTTCCTATGGTCCGTAGATTCATCCTCGGGTGAAAACGCGCGGCGCAGCTAGCGTTAGGTATATGCAATTTAAATTTCTTCATATTTTTAACATTTTACATTATGTTACTATTATTTGTAAAATGTAATATCATACAACGTATACATTTTACAACAAAAAAATTTTAAAGCATAATAATATAAACTTTACTTTCACACAAATTTTTATTATGCCTTTAAATTAAATATTTTATCCATAAATAATAATATACTCACCAGATTTAACGTAAATTCCCATAAAAGTAACGATCACAATTTTACACACAATGAAAATATATCAACATCAAATTCACAATAGCAATTAAGAGCACAAAACAATCTCGATTAAAAAAATTTTTCGGCGCCAAAACTAACTTTTTGCCGCGTGCCGGAGGTCACACGTCTACCACAATCACTAGCGAGCCACAGACTAAATAAATAACATTTTTCATTCACGCGCACTGTCGCTTGATCGTACGCCTACAAGATACAAGGAGAAATTACACAGAACTCTAAATGATATTGCATCACCGTATGATTAGAGACATGGTAGATTAAACAAACACATAGCTAGCATGCAAGTGAACAAATAACAGCCAATTACACGTGAATTACGATACCGAATAGAGTAAGCATGTCAATTAATGTCACAATTGTAATTACTTATGTCACTTGTACACGAAAATGTTTTTTGATAAATTATAAACAATAGCGTTAAAAAATTTATTAGTACAATATCGCGATATCTAAATCTTTTATTATTATCATTCTTTCATTTGAGACTTGAGTTATCGTTTTTGATAATTGAAAACCTCATCAAATTTGGTCAAATAACTTAAATTGACGAGAGTTGAGGCACATCACTGGGACTAATTTTAGAATAAATAATGAGATAAATGTTCCTAATAGAAATTAAGAGGAAAGAGGATAATAAGTAAGTGTTCAGTTTTCCGCCCGCGGCATTTTTCATGTAAACTTTGTGGATTTTTGTATAAGAGGCACGACATTTTTTACCAGTTCTACATGCGTATATCTCAACATCTCCGTTTTTGCAAATGACCTGCACATTGCGGTACCGCTATTATTTTTTAAAACTTGTCCAGTACCTATTAACCAAAAACAAAAAAAAAAATACGAATTCTGCCCCTTGGCGTTTGCGTTTTTGACGCACATCTTAACGGACAAGCAGACAATCAGAAGAAAAAACATATATATAACCTTGCAGGTTAAAACCATTGCTTTTTTTTATAAAACATATATATTGCTTAATAGTTACTCTTTTAGTAAAATATTTAATGCAGGTCGGATGATAATATAGTTATATAAATCGGTTAAAAGGATATATAGTTTGAATTAAATTAAATTTGAATAAAATTTATAAATAAATCCATACAAAGATTGTTACAACATTGAAAGTTAAAACATTTCACAAATTCTGAACCAATGCATTTCTGAAAGCATCCGCAATTTTCAAGAAAACAATCCTCTTGTTTTCTAAATAATGTCTACGCGATGTTTACGGTTAGCAATACCTCGTTACGTACGTTACATTAGCAAACTGATATAAACTGAACGTAGATAAAAGACAATTGCCATTATAGAGAGCTAAAAGCAATTAGTTAAAGGGCCCTAGCCCCAAATATAGGCTGGCCTTAAAGAAAAATATATTTGAATGTTTAAAAAATATGTTTTTTTTTTTTTTTGCAGTTTTTTTTATGGAACCCTTAGTGTTACTATTCCGACTCGCACATGACCAATTTTTATGAAAAATTGATGCCAGAACTGGAGGACTTGGATGTGTCACACAAAGCCACGATAAAAATCTATAAAAAGCCACAAATGAAACGCTATTATTTACGTTCGTCACTTCCAATAAGGAAAGTACTAAGATAGCGTTTCAGATAATGTTGGTTAATGTTGTAAGACACGATTCTTCCTGGAAGTCGCGTGCGTCAACTGAAATTCCTAATCTGTCTGTCACTTACAATACAATCCATAACAAAAGATACCAATTATGCAATTAGTTATACCCACTTTATATCCGTTGATTTTTTTATGCTCGCTAATTTTACATTATGCACGTAAGTTATTAATTACTATAGTTGGCGATTTGCTATGGTTCTTGACAAATACACATTTAACCAGAAAGTAAGATCTTCATTGTATGTTAGAGCGTATATGAGAAGACAGGTCGACGTGAAATTTTTTTATTCTAAATATATTAATCTTCAGTCATAGTTATTAGTGGTCGGGATTTTAATAAAGAGATAATGGCCATTGTAGGGACACACATATGCAAATAATAAAAATAAATACGCTGATCAAAGCTGTTTGTCTATGTACGTGTCCTCATTGTTTGCCCCGCCGCTTTTAATTTAAGTCAGTAGCGTTTAAACAGTAGCCTAAGGTACACACTGGTAAAGATTATAGTTTTAATAATATAAAGCTTTTATTTAATTTGTATTGGAAAGGAAATAATTAATAAAATTGTAGAAATTGACAATCCTACTACTATTATAAAGGCGAAAGTTTGTATGGATGTATGGATGTTTGTTACTCTTTCACGAACTTCTTTCTACTGAACCGATTGCAATGAAATTTGGTACGTAGATAGCTGGACAACTGGAATAACATATAGGCTTTTTATCCCGATATTCCAACGGGATACGGACTTACGTTGAAACCGCGGGGCGCAGCTAGTATAACATAATTTTGAGCTACTCAGTTTTTAATCAAATCTCTATGAAAATATATAGTTCCCACATTTATTGCTTTTCAAGATATTGAAGTTATCTCTTAAACTATGCAATAAAAAAAAATGTTTTTTCTGTGGTCACAATAACAAAATAAAGAGACGGTTTTCTTCTTTCATGGTTTTACAAAAACCTTTTTTTTTCTGTCAATTAGGCTTCCGTATTCAAAGAGTAAAACGGAACTCTATCAATAAGACTGCTGTCCGTCCACCACTCACCCGGACATATCTCTGTTACTGCTATAACAAATAAAAAAACAACAGGGTTAAGCAACAGGTTGACACAGTCATAAAATTTATTGCAATTGCTCATTCTCTTCAAGTATTGTCAAAATGCAGTTGCCAAAAACGTTACGTTCCATTGAAAAGCTTGGCTAATTAAGAACAAACAACAAACCGTAACAATTTTTTTTTATTTATAGTGTAATTTAAAGAAAATACATGTTCACTCCGATTTACGAAATATAAATTTAAAATAAATTAGTTTTGTACATATTGGACATACATTCCACTATTACGTGAAAGAAAACGTTCCAATGGGGTCCGATATAATATGCGAGGGAAGGTGCTATCTACCCTTACTTACTGATGGATAGCGCTTGCCTTGATAGTGGATAGATTCATACGATATAAAAATCGAACGATAATTTTTATACCAATTGAATTAACCCTTGCAGAGTTGGCCAAGCAGCTAGCAATTCCGTATTACTGTCGTCACTATAAAAACGTATTTTATTTATTGAAAATTGTTTTTTTATTACTCAAGATGCAGGTTACCAAACTGATTACTGGCCAACATTGATGGATAAGCTATTGAAAATAGCGCACAAAAATTTATTGAAAACGCAAATAATAGATAAAAGTGCTTACCATCCAACATATACAGGCTGCTCCATTTTTTCATGTGAGATTTTCTTGTAAAACCCAAGATTTATCAATAAACCCCGTTTACGTTTTAGTAACATTACGAAATTCACCAAAATTTGTTGAGGTAAGGATTTATATAAGAAGGAAGATTTTTTCAAACATGTACCATTAGAGTTTTGAACATGCTAATTGTACCTATATTTTGGTTACCTTTAACTACATTTGTGACTATAGGAGCCGGCACGTACCAGAACCGAATTCTACCCACTAAACTTGGTTAAGGCAGAGGGTGTAGGTATTTATAAAATGATCATCTATTTTTGTTATTCGTTGTCCGTAAAGTATAAGTACAATAATTTAGTGCTCGATATAACTAACAACCTATTTGACTTGACTAGCAGTAACTTCCGTTAGAATAGTGGGTAGGGATTTTAATAGTTACAATAATTTATTTTTCGCTTTCGAGTGCCTATTTGTGGTTTTAAAGTGTATTTATATTTTTGTTCTTTTTTTAATTGGCAATTTATATTCCATTACAATCGACGTCATCCGCCTGATGTCAAAATTGTCATATCCATAGACACTTAACTTGTTGCCATCGTCAAGCGTGTTTATTATCGTCTATTCTCTATTTTTTGACATCATGCCATCGTGCCATCATGCAGGACCATGGTTGCTGTCCTGACTGTCACTTGATTTTCGATTGGTCAAGTCGTCATTGAATACTTGAATAGTGCGACAAATATCAACCATTTATCGTGAACTAGAATGTTCGTAACATATAAATAATTTACTGTTACTTCCAAAATTACCAGTTTTATGCTCAAATAAACTTCAAACACAAAAGATAAAAGTATTCTTTTATAATCCCGATGAAATAAGTAGACACTTTGATAATAAAACATTGTCCTAGAGTTGTGATGGAATCGCATTTCAACAAAACTATCACTAAGAAAAAGTCAACGGTGGAAGGTTACAAATGATTTGAATATTGGCTCCAGAGTGCCGTAACGTAGGAACAAATAGGTAGTTGATCGTAGATCGACAATATATGTGTGTGACGGTGACATGAGCACAATCAACAAGAGGCGCGGAGCTAGCAGTTCCAGTTGTGCTGTCCCGGGTGTGCCTGCGCTTGTCAACGTTCCCACCGCTATGTCTGCGGACTTAGCATCGTTATTCGAGTGCCCCGTCTGCTTCGACTATGTCTTACCACCGATCCTTCAATGTCAGAGCGGGCACCTTGTCTGCTCGAGCTGTCGACCGAAATTGTCCTGTTGCCCAACATGCCGCGGCCCACTCGGTAACATCAGAAACCTTGCTATGGAAAAAGTGGCTAGTAATGTTATGTTTCCATGCAAACACTCGAATACGGGCTGCACAGTGACCTTAGTACACACAGAGAAGGCGGAACATGAAGAAGCTTGTGAATTTCGGCCGTACTCCTGCCCGTGTCCCGGAGCTTCATGCAAGTGGCAAGGTGGTCTAGATCAAGTAATGCCTCACTTGATGATGTCCCACAAAAGTATAACAACTCTGCAAGGTGAGGATATAGTATTTTTGGCAACAGATATTAATTTACCTGGAGCAGTTGATTGGGTCATGATGCAGTCATGTTTCAATCACCATTTTATGTTAGTACTAGAAAAACAAGAAAAATTCGATGGACATCAGCAATTTTTTGCAATTGTTCAGCTCATAGGATCTCGGAAAGAAGCGGAGAATTTTGCTTACCGGTTGGAGTTAAACGGTCATCGCAGAAGACTGACCTGGGAAGCTATGCCGCGTTCTATACATGAAGGTGTGTCCTCTGCTATTATGAACTCGGACTGCCTCGTATTTGATACTTCTCTTGCACAACTGTTTGCAGACAATGGTAACCTTGGGATAAATGTAACCATCTCGATTGCCTAATCCGCATTTCAATGTCTGCACAAATGTTGCAGAATCAGTATGGACAATGGACCTTAAGAAATACTAGTGATTCTTAACACATAGTGAATACCATTTTGTGACCATTATCATGTGTAAAATACATGTATTTGGGTATATTTTTATGGCATTTGTAAGTTACTATGACTTCGAAATGTTTTATAATATGTATTGTAATCAAATAATCAACATGGAAATGAGCCAAAAATAATTTTTCATTATGTGAAGGTGTGTTCAATTTAGTGTTAAGTAGGAAGAAATTTTAAAGGGTGTATAACTACTATGCAAAATCATTTAGATGAGAGTTATGTTTTTGCCAAAAGCACTATCTAGGTATCACCATATTTATTGACTTATTTATATGACATTTTATACATTCTATTTTTTAAGTAAACAGTCATTCTGGATTGACCGTTTCAGATAAATGATGAATTTTATGATATTTTCTATTAATCCATTCAAATTTTTAAGTTTAAAATCTAAATGATTTTGTAGTGCGGTAGACTGATATATCACATTCAGTGTAAGTGATTGTAATATTCCAAATGAACAAATATTTAAAATTATCTTGTGTATATATGCATGAATAATTGGTGTTAACAATTGTGATGCTTACATACTTAGGGCTGGCTTCTACTGAGTATTATCACACAATAGGCTCAAATAATATCCCAAAATGTGAGGTTTAGGAACATGCCTGCATACTCTTTGTACTAAAAATTAGACAAGTTCAACTGCATTGATACTGCCCTAATGAACTTAAACAACACTAGCTTTCTGACGATGTAGTGAAAGGAAAGGATGTAGTCCCAGCAATTTACTCTCATAGTCTCCTTAGGACTGGGATGAAACCTATCTTACATCCATTCTCAGATCTTAAACTATCTTTGTACCAGATTTCATCCAAACTGGTTCAGTGGTTTAGGGATGAAGATATAGACAGGCAGAGTTGCTTTCACATTTATAATGTGAGTAGGGAAAAATTAGGACATCATTAGAATTGTTTTGATTGTGTGAAATGTTTGGAATTAGCTTGATTTGAGGATTGAAAATAATTAGTGATGGAACAAATATGAATACTTTCCCTTTGAGTGTAATAGATAGGCGTTACACCTAAAATCACATAATGTTAAACTAATAATTTTATGAACTAGTTAATTATTTTATTTGGCTCCTTTGATTCAACATTGACCAAGAATTTTTGACAGTTTTGGTGGAAGCAGGACTTCATTATAACTATATAAATTGAAATGTATATTTTTTTAATAACACCGATCAAATAATAACAAAAAAAGTATTTCTATTTGTTACACATTTATTATCGAATCATAATTAACCAGTATGGCAGCTAAAATCGTACATTGGGAGATCTCTGAGCACTAACTATTTTAGATATAAGATGAATAATACGCTACAAAAACAAGATGATATGAGAACGCAGATAAGAAGTATATTTATCTTTTGTATAATTGCAAGTGCAAGTTTTAAATTAGTTTGTCTGCTGTGTTAACAGCAATGGGTTATAAATAAATATCTATGTAAAATACACAATGTGTACTCTACATAGGCATTTTGGACACCCTGAGTACCTTCTTAATATTTTACCATTTAATTTCATAATATTCATTAGTTTTAAATATAATTTATGCAATCCATGTTACTTAATTGTAGTCATAATTTATCTGAAAATTCTTCTTTGACGACATTTTTAACTTTTTATGGTATTACTTGAGTATTATTTAAACTTTCGTGTATCTAAAGCTGAATTTATGAAGGTATCTGGTTGAATAAATTTTTATAATATGAAGTGTGTTTTTATTGATGGGAATTTTGAGAAGAGCTAAAATTTCAGATAAACAGGCCGAAACTAAATGCTTTTCTCTATAATACTCTTATATCTATTACTAGCCCTTGGACCAGTCTTTGCCGTGATTCACCCGGGAAAAAATAGTCAATATCGCTACTGAATAAAGCAAATTTCTAATTAGATTAGTTCTTCCGAAAATTATCCTCTGCATACATACAAAGTTAGCTCAATTACCTCTATATATGTAAAGATAAAGCTATAATATCAAGTGAAATGATCAAGACACTTCTGTAATAACAATTTTATTATTCCATAAAATATTCACACAATATTTCAACAAAGACAACGGGTTTTCAAAAAGTATGCACTTCATATTCGTAAATGACAACGAAGACTACAAGATGTGATAATAATATTAATATATTTATTATTTACTAGACGCTCGTCGCGGTTTCGCCGGATATCAGAAATCCTGCTTTATTCCAAGGGAGCATTTATTCGGGATAAAAGTATCCTATCACCCACGTCATCGCATATCCTGACTGTATACCAAATTTCATTAAAATCCGTTCAGTAGTTTCAACATACTTTCACAGTTATTATGCCCCGACTTTACCCGTAGAACATAATAATAGCACTCGAGGATCACCTACAAATCCAATGGTAAAAAAGTTTTTGAAATCGGTCCCGTAGTTCCTGAGATTAATGCATTCGAACAAACAAACACAAGATGTTTGTTAACATAGTAACATCTTATTTTGGAATATACTTGGTAATGCATTTGTTGTTTCTAAGAAATGAATTGAATAGCCCCTGAAAACTAATAAAATACAAACTGTTACTTTAGCCAACCCCTATTAGTTAAGACCCAGTAATGCTCTCATGAAGATTAATACTATTTAATTTCCCATCTAGATTTCATCCAGAATACTTCAAGTAATGAATTCATAAATAATTCGTTAACCATTTGCTATAACCGACATTTGCTAAGGATTATTCCCAGAGTTAATTGGGTTTGCTAGTCTGTGGTATCAATGGCGATGGCAATAGACAAGCAGAGGTTGGTGATTGATTATCGTCCAGTATAGACCCTGGCGGCCTTTCCAGACTGAATGGGTCCCTTATTTCAGGGCTAAACGGATCCCTGCTTGACGAAGCTCTATGAATAACTTCAAATGCCTCAGAGGACTCGTTGGTTTTCGTATCTACAAGGCTGAATTCATCGAATTTATCCAAAACCGGGCTAAATGGGTCCCTGTGTTCGAATGTATAGTACTGTTTCTTGGGATCAGGGCTGAATGGGTCCTTTGGCTCTCTCGGGGCATCGTCAGCAAGACTGTTATCGCCGCTAAAATCTGATAAATCTATGTCATAGTTGATGTTACTGAGACCTGGAGCTTGGTCACTACCAAATTCATCTGGGGTCATTAGTTCATCTATGGATCTTGAATCGAAAGGTGTGAAGCCAAGTGGGGAGGGCGTAAGGAGTTCAAGGGAGTTGGTCTGTTTCAATTCCCAAGGATTCTGAGGCGATTTAGGTGGGGATTTACCATCGTCCGGTGTTCGTGACAGCGTTATGATAGGTTCGGCGTCTTTTATTTTGGGGATGGGTATTTCAGAAGACTGTGGTATTTGGGTGTCATCTTCAAACTGGTCTGTTTCTTGGATGTCTTGAATATTCACAGAGAGACTTTGGCTTGTTTGTGGATTGGAAACCATTTCTGTTTGATCTTGTTCCACACCAGTGTTAGCAAGTACCCCATTACTGAATGATTGTTGAATTTGAGGTTGTACTTCTGCAATATTTTTCTTATCTTCTGCATTAGACTGCGTATCATTTGAAGCATGTGGTAGTTCGTTCTGTGACTGTTTTTCAGTATCAAATTCAATTAAAACACCAGTAGATTTCAATGAGGCGAGGCGGGGCAACTCGCGCCGGGGTTTTATTTCCAGAGGCGTTTTTGATAAAACATCTTGCACTTTCTTCGCGATTTCTTTCTGTGAAAAAAGAAAATTGTTTTAATGTTTTAAAAACTATCTTTAATAAAAAAAATATATATATAAAAATCTTTTGCCGAAACCCGGGATTGAACCGGGGACCTTTAGATCTTCAGTCTAACGCTCTCCCAACTGAGCTATTTCGGCGACGAGTGCTCGATTGAAATTATCTATCAGATTAATATATATGTTATTATACAACAATAATTTAGTTTTTTTAACTTATTTTATTAGCATTTTTGGCAAATTAAATAAGAAAACATTGCTAAAAAACCACCAATCCTTATTAAAACAACAAATATTTCAATAATCCATTCAAATTTCTACTCCCCATTTTATATAAAGTCGGTGTATTCCGAAAAATCAATCAAACAAACTCAATCAACACCAAAAAAAATAATACATATTATTATTTATTCCGAATATCTATACTAACATTACACAAACAACAAATATACTTTGTGTGTTTGTTTATTGGTTTCACGATATTTGAATTTTGTGTCTGGGACGAAAGAGTGATATAGGCTGTTTTTAACAGTGGTGGGACATCTCAGTCTCAAATGACTGATGAAATGATCCTCCTTTGACGACGCGTGTGAGGAGCTGGCACTGATATATTACAATATCAGCGTCCATACCTCAAAAGTCTCAGCGTTTGCTGCTAACTCGTCAGCCTTCATCTTCAAGCTGTTGGTCTCCTGCAAGAGCTGTTCCACTTGCAGCTTTTGCTCCTCCGCCTCGCGGGACGCGCCACATAGCGATAGTGCGGCGGCCTGGAATATAATTATTGAATATATATATATATATATATCTTTTTTTCTAGATTAAAAATTATTTTCGCCTGTTTAGTTGAATTGAATCATTATAGCGTGGTTTTTAAGATTTTTAAATTAATGTTTTTTTTAAACCTTTTTTGATGATATACAAGCCTCTTATGTAATAGAATAGTAATTAAAACTACCTATATTTGTTGAGACGAAAGTAAACAATTAGGAACTTTTACAAGTACATAACATAGAACTTATTTAATATTTTTTTTGTTTTTCCAGGAGCAAGCATACAACTTATAAATTTAACTTATTACGCTTGACATATAAAACCTTTATTCTATTTAAAAAAAAAACACAAAACATATACACATAGCATATTTTGATACAAGCCTCTTATGTAATAGAATAGTAATTAAAACTATATTTGTTGAGACGAAAGTAAAGAATTATCAACTTTTACAAGTACATAACATAGAACTTATTTAATTTTTTTTTTTTGTTTTTCCAGGAGCAAGCATACACTTATAAATTAAACTTATCACACTCGACATATAAAACCTTTGTTTTATATAAAGAAAAAAAAAAACATAAAACAAACTCACCCAAGTACTGCCGCCAAGAGATGCGGGCATCGCCATGTAACAGTCGAACTCCTTCTTGTCCATATTCAAAGACTCAGATGTTAAGTTCTCAATAAATGAGACCGCACAACACTGCCAACAATTAAGTTTAAAGCTTAACATTAATTGATTTGAAAAAAGGTTTTCTATGAGACTATTTATTATTTATACAATATGTAAAAAATACACATAGCTGCACGCCCCGGCTCTGCCTGGGTGGTCATTTATTGTAATTGAAATAATATAAACTATCCCATCTTTAAGTTTATAAAGTTCATTATTTTAGATAAAAAAATACAAATCTTTATAAACTTATTTGTCACTAGCGGTCCGCCCCGGCTTCGCCCGTGGTAAATATATAGCCTGCCACAATAAATGGACTATTTAACAAGAATTTTTCAAATCGGCCCATTAGCTTCTGAGATTAGTGCGTTCAAACAAACTCTTCAGCTTTATAATATTACTACTACAAATTAAAAATGTACTTTTATCAACTTGATCGGTTAAAATTTAATGAAAACCACTATGAAACTCACCAAATTGGTGAAATAATATCCTCCCTCGCCGGTCATCAGGCGCTGCGCGTTGCAGAAGCGGGACACGAAGTTGATGTTGCTCACAAGGCGCGGCGGGTTGGCCTTCAGCACCTGAGCAGCATTTTAATAGAAACATAATTCGAGCATGAAAACGATTGATATAAGGCTTTTTGTAACATGCTAGCATCGGTTTCACCCGTGTAAGTCTGTACCCCGTAGGAATATCGGGATAAAAAGCAAGTTCAGTTATCTAGGTACGAAATTTCATTGCAATCGGTTCAGTAGATTTTGAGTGAAAGAGTAACATACATATACACCCATCCTCACAAACGTTTGCATTTATAATATTAGTACGATAGGATTATAACATATAATAATTTATATTATATGTACCTGATAAATATTGAAGAGAGTTATAATTAAAGTTTTCATAAATCCATTCAACTGAATTATTTTATTTATGTCATAGCGGGCAACTAAGTGAGCTGGTGGTTCGCCTGATGGTAAACGATCACCAACGCCCATGAACATTCGCAGAGGCTCAGACCTCTGAGAATGTGCTGCCCGGTTTTAAGGAATAAGGGACAAGGAAAGGAATGGACTAGGAAGGGCGATGAAAAGGAAAAAGGCCTCCGGCTCCCCCACTCACCGTACGAAATACAATAGCAAGCTATTATTTCACGCCGGTTTTCTGTGCGGTTGTGGTACTACCCCGGTGAGAGCTGGCCCAATTCGTGCCGAAGCATGCTCGACTCCCACAATAAATTCCACTGAATCTATCCTAATATCATAAAAAGGAAGGACGTGGTATTTCTCCGGTGCGAGTTGGCACAATTCGTGTCGGCGCGTGTTCGATTCACACATAGAGAAATGTCACACTAACACCGACTTACACACAAGAGTAGGTGACAGACATTATTATGGCACAAAGAACAGAAATATAAATGTCGCTTAAGAACGACAGGACAGTTCTTTGACGTAAGTATTATGAGTTATGACATGAAGCAAATCCTACTAATATTATAAATGCGAACGTTTGTAAGGATGTGTGTGTGTGTGTGTGTGTGTGTGTGTTTGTTGCTCTTTCACGCAAGAACTACTGTACCGATTGCAATGAAATTTGGTACGTAAACAGCTGGACAGCTGGACAACTGGAATAACATATAGGCAAGTTTTTATCCCGATATTCCTACGGGATATGGACTTACGCGGGTGAAACCGCGGGGCGCAGCTAGTTAAACATAATTTTAAACGAGTAACATTTTAAAAGAGAACTACATAGTTTCTTGCCAACTCTTCTCTGTGGAAACTTCTCTCAAAACTGGTGGTAAATTTTGAATTATGCATTTTGACGCTTCTAAAGCTTTCCTTAAGAAAGTCTAGTTGAATGTATATATATCATGGCTTTGAGTATCAGTATGAGATTGAGTTTTGAGCTTTAGATTGAGTGAGATTATAAATTCGATTAACTTTGAGTTGGGTATTCAGTTCAAGAATGAGAAAGTGTGTAAATAAACATTGGAGAACGAGTCTGAGTTATACTTTTAAATTGAGTTTAAGTTCGAATATGAGTTTGAGCTTGAGTATGAGTTTGAGTGTGAGTATGAGTTTGAGTATGAGTTTGAGTTGGACAGTTGAGTTGGAGTTAGAGTTCGAAGTGCACTCACGGTGAATATGAGCGCGGGCAGCAGGTCGTCGGCGGAGGCGGGCGCGCCGCACAGCGCGAGCACGTGGCGGCACGCGCGCCGCACGCGCGCCACCTTGCCGCCCGGCGACTGCGCCGCGTCCATGCCAAGCAACTCTGCAATATTGCAAATCATTTTTCTTCTACTTTTTTTTTTGTAATTAATTTTTTGCTATTATTATGGCTATCAAGATTTCGCTGGCTTCAATTAGGTCGACTTGATTTTCTTTTTTAGTAGGTATGTAATAGACAACACATGTTATCGCAATAAGAATTGGTATTTAGTAAAGAAAATGAAGTAAGAATATATTGTTGTGTGTTGCAAAAAAAAAATAAACACACGATACGCTTTACGTATGAAAACAATATGAATCTTGGAAATTAAACACTTTTTAATGGAATCTAACTGCGATTTATTCTATATATGTATATATATGTATGCGTGCGTGCGTGTGCGTGCGTGCGT
>NC_052121.1:9821077-9845652 GCF_012273895.1 Zerene cesonia | reverse complement strand
ATGACAGATTCGAAATTCAAATGTAATATTTTTTTATAATTAAGTGTAACAGTATTTATGGCCAGACTAAGTATACGAGGGCCTTGTGAATTTTCTAATGTAAACCCTGAAGTATCCACAGAGAGCAGAAACAAGTGTTTGTAAAAATAGAATTGTAAATAATTAATGATTTTATTTATAATATTGGACTGATGTTTTTTTAATGTTTTAATTAGGGAAAGTACCGTTAAAACATAAAAAATTATTAAAATATAACGCGGGTATCAAGAAATAATAATACCCTCTTGACCACATTTGAACAAAAGAGGACAATCGTCAATAACGCCGGAGATATCACATTGTAATATTGAGATCAGGGGCAAGATTGGTAGCTTGACATGGTAAAATGTTTAAATAAATCAAGGAAAGGCATATTCCTACAAGACTTAGACCAATAAATTCTAATTACCTGATACTGCCTCTGGACCCTCTCCGATAGTTCATCCGCGGTCATAACATTGGAGCATTTAATTACGTCCATGATGAAGTTATGCGCGAATATTCTTGCGTCCCTGTCTATCTGGGGCGTAAGATACGAGAAACGGACCCGAAAATCCCTCTTCATACCCTCGTTGACCATGGCGGGGATCTTGAATTCCGGCGGCCGCTTTTCCGCTGCTTGTTCGTGGTCATCTATGGCGAAAAGTCCTCTGTCAAAACATGGTATAGACCTTCGATTGAGGGATGCGTCTTTTTATAAAGCTACCGCCAGCTACCGCAGTATTTAAGCGTTAAATAGTATGGCAACAATAATGATTTTGGATTCCATCTGTACTCAAGCTTCCTTAGACACCAACTTGGACTTTATAATGCACAGCCAAATTACTATCGAGCGATTTCTGTCCACCCCTCGTACAAATTTCTTACAATTTGTGTAATGTGGTTAAACAAGATTGTTTTGATTCATCATCATCATCATCATCAGCCCTTATAATTTCCCACTACTGGGACACAGGCCTCCTATGAGGGTTTTGATTGCTTTGATTTTATTAACCCAGTTAAAAAGGTAACGAAAGGTACGAAAAGATGATATGATGATACCGTTTTTTCGAGAGGAATATCTTTATCATATTCAGAAAAACTATATCCAGAGAAAGAGAAAATATTTGGATCAGTATCATAGAACTAGGTCCTTACGATAAGATAAATCAGAAGTCTACATTTGTGATAAATCCACTGACAGAATTGGGGTGCAATCTATATTACTCCTTATCATTTAAGTCTCGAATAGAGACAAGATTTGCGCTAAGCGTATTATCTTATAATTACATAATAGCTGACTAATTCATTAGTTTAGCCAGAAGTGCGTGATTCTGAACGCAGACTATGACTCAAGGCCAGTTCATTCAAACCGTCAAAGGGTGTAAGTAGGTTTCATATCAATTAAATTTTGTTGTCTACAAACATCCTGCTAATATTATCAATGCGAAAGTTTGTAAGAATGTGTGTTTGTTTGTTACTCTATCACGCAAAAACTACTGAACCGATTGCAATGAAATTTGCTTAGATAGCTTAGTAGATAGCTGGACAACTGAAATAACACATAGGCACTTTTTATACCGATATTCCTACGGGATACGTACTTACGCGGGTACGTACATACGTACTTACGCGGGAAACCGCGGGGCGCAGCTAGTGTTTGATTATACTTTTGATGACGTCTTCACAAAATGTCTAACAGGAATGTAACAAAGAAAAAAAATATATATCTGCACAATTAATCATTACGATTCACAAACACACAATAAGCTAGCGACATACCTTGGCTGCTCTTTTTAAAAACGCTGAATTTAAGTAGGTTGGCTTTCTTCAAAGTTTCACTCTGCTTGAGTTTCTTCTCTTCGAATTTTGAAAAAGAATAATGCGACGTGAGCTTCGAACTGCGCTCCGGTTTCTTCTGTTCTGGCTTAGGTAGAGTTGCTGATGATGCTT
Organism: Zerene cesonia; assembly: GCF_012273895.1. NCBI lineage: Eukaryota > Metazoa > Arthropoda > Insecta > Lepidoptera > Pieridae > Zerene > Zerene cesonia. The sequence continues at coordinate 9,843,681 of NC_052121.1, read as the reverse complement.
TTTCTGCAGAGTAATATAAAATAATAATAATATTCAATAACTTTTACACTCAACTATAACATACAGTATGCATAATTATCAAAAAACAAAAAACTTAACAGCCTTCAAGTGGGCATAATTTATATGGAACCACATGAGAGGCACCAGCTTTGAAATTAAAAATAGAATTATAAAAATTGGTTCACCCAGTGAAAAGTTATATAAAAACAAACACAATAAAGGTTAATTTATAACCTCTTCCTTTTTCGAAGTAAAAATATTTTGATAATATTTATAAATACAAACATTATATCAAAAAACAGTTGGGAATTCAATAAAGGACTAACAATCTACCGATTTGATAAATAAATTCTAACCAATGTTAACTGAACTTAACCTTAAAGATAATAATCAATATCATAGATACATTGATAAGATCCCTTGATAATTAATTGATCCATCACTATAATTAAATGACAACTTTAATATTACTTCCTATATGATTGTCCCTTTGACCTTAATTGATAAAATCTTGTAAACAACCCAGCCAGCACACAGTGGTGTCCTTTACTGAATGGAGACTGAATAATAAAAGCAAAATATGTATGAATAGAAATGGCTTTGATATTATTCTAATATGTATGCTATCTGGATCCCATTTTGTGTGAAGGCCTTCTGCAGAAATTGCCACTTGTAGATATGAGCATTGAATTACATCCTTCCATCTTCCTTTGGTCTATAGTTTCTATGGAGACTAGATGACTAGAATAAAAGCAGTTGATGTTTATAGCCTGGGCCATTAAATTATAAGAGATTAGCTGTTTGCTCCAGCTTCGTCCATGTTACACATATAGCCTATGTAACTCAGTAAATATGCAGTTTACAAATGGTAAAACAATTATTTAAATCAGTATTGTTGCTTTTGTGTAAAACCGTTAAAAAAGTTGTTTAAAAGTGTTTATATATCTTTTGATATATTCATTGTTTTTATATTGTTTATATATTGGATTGACATTTTGAAATGTAGGATTTATTGTTATAAATTAAAAATTTTAAGGAGTGCTTTTGTAGGTATTTAACTTTTGTTAAGATTAAATATCTAATAGACACTTTTTTTACAACAGATTGGTCATTAATACAAGACAATATGCTGATTCCATTATGATTAGAGAAGAGAACTTTTTTGCAAAAATTAAACAATTAAACAAGCTAGGTACATATCAATTATCAATATCTTGTTTATTTAGATTTATTTTTTTATTCAAGACGCAGGTAAAAATTATCATGTCCAATATTTGTACTACAATCATATCGCCTGTGGCTATGACCACACACTAATAAAGATAATACTAATCAACCAGACGGATGGGCAAATATGATCAATAGATTTCATATAAATATTTTCCAATACCAAAATATTTGTTTTGCTTGAAATACCTACATAAATGCATTTGAGTTCATTGTCTCAAGTTTGTTATTCTGAAGAAATTGTTATATTCACCAAAAAGATACAAGGTAAAATAAATTATATTTATTACTATGCCCTCTGTTTCATTATCCTTAATTATTACAGATTTATAACACACTTAACTGCTTACTGACTTGCTAAACTGCTAATTGTATATTTAAGTGAAGGACAAAGCATTATAAATAAAATATAGATACAGAACTAAGATTTATTAAAAAAATTGGCTGTACCTGCTCTTCTCTGCCGCTGCAGCTGCTCTCGGTGACATTTTGAACAGTATCCTTGCCATTGTGGATTCCCAAAATAATCACACCCATTCTTGCATTTGAGGTCACTCTGATCTATCCGTAGGGATGGCATCTTAGAAGCAAACATCATATACTTATAAGACCTCTGTAAATTTGGACCATACCACATTTTCACGACTTTAAAGAGCCAATTTTAATGCTCTGCACTCAAATAGTCTACCAAACAGCGATTCCACAAATAATTCAGCCCATTTCTGACCAGTCAAGATTGTAAAGCAATCCCATAAAATAATATTAAAATTCATCGCAGTTTGCTGCGTAACGATAGCCGTTATACGGCCCTCGTCGTTATATATGCTGCCCTTATCTCAGATATACGTGATTACAACTTACAACCGATAATGGTATTAAATTATACACATATCTTTATTTCGTCACTTACCTTTGTTCAGAGCAGATTTTCTGTAAATATGTAAAATTTGAAGAAAACCCCTTGCTTCAAGTGTATTGATAAATTAATACTAAGCAACATAAATACAGAGTACGTTATATTGTGAAATAATACAATGTTTTGATAAAATTGATTCACTTTTTGGACATTTATGATTTATTATTACATTATTTGTCAATGTCAAAATGTGTGGTGACATTTAAAAACAATGGATTGCTCTATCGTAAATTTCTCCCAAAATATGACAAAACAATTAAACAGTTCTTAGTTCACATGATTGTTTACAATAAATTGTTTTTCTATAATTATGCAGTGTGCAAATAGAAGTCATATGCGTAAATTAACTTCAGCCTATATCTATATAAAACATCCATATAATTCCCAATTTTTCTTCACAACCCTCATAATAAGGCAGTCGTTGTCGTAAATGAACTTGTTTATAAAACTTAAATACAGAAAATTTTATTTTAGTATTAAGTAAACAATAACAATAATCGAAAAGTGTTTAGAATAATTCAGAGTGTAAATTCATTTTATTTCTAACACGCCAAGGGTTTCTTAATAAAATGCCAAATACATTGTACATTTACTTTGTTAGGGTTTATTAAGAATCTTTCGAAATGTTAAATTTATTCTTATTCCCAACATTTTCTTTCTCTTCGGTAAACTATGGTACCAGATATCATTAGTGGGCGGATTCATAAACAAAACACTTCCATGCTCCAGATTTATTGTAACTGTAATGAAAGAAGAACATAGTGACAAACATTTCTTGTAAAACACAGACTAAAAAGCTAGAGCAGAAGGCAAAATATATGTTACTATGGAAACGAAAACAAAAACTATAAATCTTCACATTTATTATTTCTATGTAATCAATGAGATACGATTTAAACATGGATTATCTTCAAATATCAGATGGACAATATACAAAAACTATATATACCATGGTAAGAATTAGACTGTCTAAGACATTGTAGAATACATGTTTATATTGATTAATAATATGTCCTTTAAGAATCTAAACGGATTAGCAACGAAATTGGTGTGTATTGTTATTGTGAATTCGATAACTTCTTAACAAATTATAACAAATAACGTTCTTTATTTATAATGTAGCAACATATATTGAAAATCAGAAATAATTGTTTTTTATATAGGACAAAAACGATAGAAAAAAACTGGATGTAATAATCGTCATACAATTTATTTTCAAGTTAAAAAAACGATATCAACGATTGACCTTGTGACGGTCACCGTAATATCACCGTTTTCAACACTTCATCAATCAAATGCCCATCCCATGCGGAAGAACTTATTCCCCTGCTATACTGTTAGGTAACGAATAATCGATAGGTATCAGATATATCGCGAATAATAAAGCACAGCGTTGTATAACGGGACAAGAGATTAGATTAACGACTTGGTTATTTATCTTCACAAATATTTCACAATTTACAAAAAGATAATTCGAGTTTTGATGTCGTAGTAGACAATAAATAAACAAACTATTATTAAAAAATTATAAATATCCCTACGGGCCATAAAAGACTAAGACGTGTATAGCAAATTGAAACGTATACCTTTGATATCGTTTATTTGTGTTTATATTCACTTGTTCATTGATGCTTTTTTTTAAATCAACCAAACAGGATATTATAACATATACAGATAAGATAGTACATCAATCAAAACTAAACTCAGAGGACATCGTTACTTACGCTAGAATTCTTACAATGATAACGAATTAAATAACGGGCGAAGTCTTCAATTTCAGAGGTTCATGAAAGTATTATGACTTAGAGTACGAATTCGAAAAGAATTGATATAAAATGATGCAGGAACAATATTTGTTGTTATGGGAACCAAAAGCCTGACTAGAGCAGTCATGCTTTCGGTTTACGATATTTCTTTTGATACCCATATTAGCAATATAGATATGGGGTATGGAAAAAAAACTGATCCACCTTTTTATTTACGGGGTCATTATGTGGGCTTGCCAAAAAAATGGATAAACATAGTCACATGCATGCATATGCTCTAAAGACAAAACTCCGGCCAGAAATTGTGAGAAGCCCACTTCTTTATTTAAATAAATAAAAAGTATATTGGTCGCTTAGAATGATACTATCTCAACTTTTTGGTTGAACCTTGCAAGTCCTGTCCTCGGGACGTCGACATCAGACGGACAGTTTTAGTAAAAATTCAACATAAAAAACTAATCCTGAAATAAAATTCCTTCACCTGTTCGATTAAAAAAAACACTAGCTTTTTTTAAAATACCGCTACAAAAGTAACATAATTTATATATTGATAAATTTAAGCTTTACACGTGAACGACATATGCCTAGATATCATTTACATAGCACTCATTAACTGCATGGCCGATGTCCTCTTGTTACTTTTGTATTTAAATAATCAGATAAGTTTTATGAAGGGCCTTATTATATATCACATAATAGGATAAAATTTATATTATTAAATAATAATTGAAACATGTTATTTGACTCTTATTTTTCAGATACGGGAGTCTAGATATGAAGACGCCATAAAAGTATTGAATGATGCTATGAATTTCAATCCGAACAGAGCTGGGCTATCTTTACTTGGATATTGCTATTACAGATTACAATCTTTCGTCGATGCAGCTAACTGCTACGAACAATTATCAGCTATGCACCCAGAAGTACCCGAATATAAGCTGTATTTCGCTCAAGCGCTATATGAAGCGTCCATGTTTGATGAAGCATATAAAGTTACACTTCAAATAACATCTCCGGAACTCGAAAAAAACGTCACAAAATTACAGTCTGCAATTAAATATGGAGAAGATGATACGATTACTGCAAAAGCTTTGGTTGATTCTTATTCGCAAGATGATTGTGATAAAGATATAAATTTAGGATGCTTATTGTACAAGGAAAACCAATATGAAGAGGCTCTACAGAAATTTTCTAGGAGCCTAACAGTGCTAGGTTTCAATGCCCATCTCCACTACAATGTTGCATTGTGCTATTTTAAACTTAAAGAGTACCCACAAGCTTTGAAACATATAACTCTTGTGATCGAAAGGGGCATTAGAGATCATCCCGAGCTATCCGTTGGCATGCAAGCTGAAAGTTCTGAAGTAAAATCCGTAGGTAACTCATTAACCCTACACGAAACAGCCCTCATTGAAGTATTTAATTTAAAAGCGGCTATAGAATACCAACTCAAGAATAATGAAGCAGCTAGAGAAGCATTATCTGATATGCCTCCGCGACACGAGCATGAGCTAGATGCAGTAACTTTGCACAATATAGCGCTAACATCAATTGATATTAAACCGACGGACGGTTTTGAAAAACTACATTTCTTGCTGCAACAAGACCCTTTTCCAGCGGAAACATTTGCCAATCTACTCCTCCTGTACTGTAAATTTGAATATTACGACTTAGCTGCAGATGTGTTAGCAGAGAATGCTCAATTGACATACAAATATCTAACACCGTACCTTTATGATTTTTTGGATGCCATAATCACAAGCCAAACTTCACCTGAGGAAGCATTTCAAAAGTATGAAGACATTGCATCGAAGCATGCTGAGCAATTAAGAAAATTAACAAAAGTAGTACAAGAGAGCCGCTCACAAGGCGACAATGAGCAGGTAAAGAAAGCTGTAGTGGAGTATGAAGAAGCTTTGGAAAGATATATTCCCGTGGTCATGGCTCAATCAAAAATATATTGGGATAAAGAAAATTATGGTCAAGTAGAAAAAATCTTTCGCAAATCTGTCGAATTCTGTAACGAGTCAGATGTTTGGCGTCTAAACGTAGCACACGTTTTGTTTATGCAAGAAAGCAAATACAAAGAGGCAGCCAGCTTCTATGAGCCCATCGTGAAAAAGCAATTCGATAATATTTTAGATGTAAGCGCTGTTGTTTTAGCTAATTTGTGTGTATCTTATATAATGACATCACAGAACGAAGAAGCTGAGGATATCATGCGAAAAATAGAGAAGGAAGAAGAACAACAAATATTTGAAGACCCTGAGAAGAAATTCTATCATTTGTGCATTGTGAATTTAGTAATAGGTACGCTGTATTGCGCTAAAGGAAATTATGAGTTTGGTATCTCGAGAGTGATCAAATCACTTGAACCATTCAACAAGCGTCTGGGCACTGACACGTGGTTCTATGCAAAGAGATGTTTCTTATCGTTCCTTGAGAATTTAGCGAAGCACTTGATCGTCGTTAAAGATAACACTATTAAAGACTGCTTACAATTTCTTGAAGGGTGTGAGACATACGGACGTCGAGTGAGTACCGTTATAGAGACTCCGTTTCAAGAGGAAGACGTTAATAATAAAGCGAAACAAACGGTTACGTACGAAGCACGATTACTTCGTTATATGTTTTATAAATTGCGTAGCATTGATGACTCAGTTACTATAAACAAGTATGAAGATTTAAAATAAATACGTACCTGGAGCAATTTGTTTTCTGTTTGGACCGGGTTTTCGTGCTTCTTTATGTTTGAGAATAAAAATCCTCTCCTGTCCAAAAGATATTGAAGCTATTGGAATATTTCGGTCAAGCTCGGGTTCGTTGTCTCTGTGTTCTCCCATGTGATCATTGCCGTCTCGATACCTTTTTTAATATTATATATGATTACATATATACTTATTCCATACAAAACAAACGTTATGATGTAATTAACTTACTTATTAACTAAAACAAAATTGTATTTTATGCCTTTTAATTTGAAAAGAAAATTTCTTAAGGCTAGAATAGGTTCAGGCCACGGCAGGGCGGGCACGGTTAGGTTAGAATAAGTATAAGTTATACCCGGATCCCCATAAGCGACTTGTTGTCTAGGTAAAGGATATATTTTACCGAATACTCTGAAAAAAAATATAATTGAGAAAAGACAATAACTAGTAATTTTAATGTAATTAGCCAATAAACATTGTGTCTGTTGTGTCTTATTCATGGAAACTCAATTACTTGATTTTCGATAAATCACCCTTAAAGTATTCCAATGAATTCTCAAGTTCTTGAAGAATTGCCGATGCAATTGATTTTGGTATTGCGACAGCATAATCCAAGTCGAGCCCAACTTCTTTTATAGATTTCCAAAAAATCTCATCAAGTTTAAGTTCTTGAAGTTTATTAGACATTTCGATGGTAGAACAATTTGATGCTGTGGAATTATTATTAAAAACTTGCAACTCTGCTTCTGGTATTTCAATCCTTCAATGAAGGTAGATTTTGAAAACCTCTTGTCACTTGACACGTCATTTGAATTAAACTTATTCACATTTATAACTTAGTGTTAAAGAGGCTGTATATTGTATTTTAACAAATTGTTGTCGTAGGTATAGAAAAATACCAGTGTAATTAACCGTAAACCTATAAAATAGACACTAGCCAATAGCCATCGCTCATCAAATCACAGATTAAGAACTAGTTACTACGTAACATCAAATAGTCACTTAACGCATGGTCCAAATTTATACATCATTGTCAAAATGCAAAAATGCCAAAGGTGTTGCCATGGTTTTAATTTGGAAAATAAATATGTAAAATAAAATAATAAATTAAAATAAAATTATATTTATGAAATAACCGGTTAAAAAAATAAAGACACACATTATCCACATGGCATTATCTGAGTACGTTGCATCGGACATTGCACGATATTTTCATTGTGCTTGAGAAATGTTTGGAAAGCTTGTGATCCCGTTAGAAATTTATGACTTGTTATGGGGTAATTTATTTGCTTTATATTACAATCCTTGCATATATTATTCGCTTGATTGGTAAAACTTGCTGAACTGAAATGATTATGCAAATAAACAATATTAATTTTGAGCGGTGTAATTATACTGCACCACTCATATTGTATATGATAGCTAACAAGGTACAAGAATAACTTTTCTTATGAAAAGTTACTATAAGATGAATTAGGTACGTACCTTAATAAAAATTGTTAAGTTATTTCCCTATCCAGTTATGCTCAGTTATTCATGCCAAATTTTAAAGTTCATAGAAGATTTTTGCTTACTTACCTTGTAGAATCTAATAGACAGTTTTTATCATAATAAACAGAATATTGTCTTATTCTTCGTATGGTATCACCATTATCGCAATCATTTTGAATATTACATTCATATAATTTTTCAATCAATCCATCTTTGTCTTTTACTGTCCACACGTATTCTCCCGGTAAGCCCCTTAGCTTTGGAGCTTCTGATATGATGATATATTCATTTTCAATTTTTTCAATAATCTTTGTATCTGATTCAATTAAATTACTTTTCGAAGAATTTTCAAGTGGTGCTCTTCTGTTCCGTACAGATTTATTTAAAAAATTTCGTATTTCATTTTTAACGTCAGAATTCAATAAATTATTTTTCGTTTCTACGATATATCTACTGCAAAAAGCTTTGAGTTCTTTATTTTTCGACTGACAAACTGCATTAATTAATGCAATAAGATTTCTTTCTGTATTTTCCTTTTCATCAATTAGTTTTTTAATACGCGTTTTAAGAAATAAATTCTCTTGGTGTGTTGCCAAATAAAGTTGTTGAAAACTCACATATCGGCATCGACTTTCTTTAATTAGTTTATGCGTGTGTTCTATGTATCGGGCTAATCGATTTTTAGCTAGATTCTCTAGTTGAAATCTCATTCTGACATTTTTATTTTCTCGTATTGAAGCTAATAATAACTTTCCTAAATTCTTACGCTCTTCTTTGAGTTCTATAAATCTTTTTATTAAGAGTAAATTTGGTCTTTCTAAATTGCGTACAAATTTAATTTTTAGATATGTTTCTGTTAACTTTATCGATACCAGTTTAATATTTTCCCATATCATAACAGAATATTTGATAATGGCATCACATAAGTTTATGGCGGATTTTTTCAAAATATTGAAGTTTAATTCATATATCTCAAATCTATTCAATTCGTAAAACTTCTTTATAAACGATATTATATCCTGCTTTTTGTTGTACAATGAAATAATAATTGCACCAGCAAAGAACATAACATAATGACAAATGGTTGAATTTTCTTCATGTTCCAGTTTAATTTTATTTATTGCAGATATAATATTTTCGTTTTCCGTATAAAACGGTTTATGTTCTGAAAAGCATAAGATTTTAACACTTATGCATATATGTATGCTACAATATTAAGCTATTTTTTAACAAAGTAATATAGTTAATGGGGACAGAAGTCTTAAATGAGCCAGTAGAGTCCATGCAAAACAAATGTGGAATTAATAGCTTATAACGCAATAAAATGACCGCCTTTTTTGGCTGAAAATGTCTTGATCAGGCAGGACTGAGAAGGATGATCCCCTACAGTGAAACAGATATATGTCATATGCCCCATTCACCACTAGGGGATATGGTGATTCACTTTTAACGGTAATAAAATATACATTTACCTATTGTATTTTTCACCAATTCTGTTTTCAAATAAAAGTCCACAAAGCACATGGCTATCCACATAAGTAATGTCAAACTCAGAAGCCATTTTAATGCAATGTACATTATTTTATGCAAAACTTCTTAATGTTACTTCTATTTTTGTACACTAAAGTTACTTTTCATCTCTCTTTGCAAACACCATTAATTTTTGTATTGATATTTTATTTATAATGCAATATGACATATTATTGACAGTTTTTTTTTTATATTTCCAAAGGAGGTTTGTACTGTTTTAAATAAAAAAAGGTTACATGAGAAAGTTGCCTGATATAAATAATTAATAAATAAATAACACTTAGTACTATTAATCTTTAATTCTAAAAATTCTTCTAAGTTTTATTCTAATAGCTAGACCTAATAAAGTAACATTCTTCTTATACCATTCAATGTTGTACTTTATGTGTGTTTTCCAATTCTTGTCTAGAAATGCTTTATAAAACACACTCATTTCATCGGCTGTTAAGTTGCTTTTTCCTTCGGGGAGGTTATGCTTTAAGTAATTTTCTCTTTCCTGAAAAATATGGATTTATTAGATTTGTTATAAATTACATTTTATTTAATTAACAAACATATTTTCATTAAAATCTAGTTCACCACCCAGATAGTTAAAGTAAATCCCCCCTGGGAATAAATTGTTTCACTATGGTAAAAAGTATGTAACAAAAAACAAACAAATACACTTTTGCATTCATAACATTATTATTGATTTTATTACAATTGTCTTTAGCAGTTAATTACTACTCATGTCTAATTAAATACGATAAGATGATGAATGTAGGTAATTTCTAAAACTAATCGTTGAATTTGAATGTCATAAGTAATCAGTACTGATATGATATAATTTTTTATAATCTGTGAGTAATTTTGAAAATATGCCTGAGTTTATTGATAAATTACTCTGAAAGCTATTGTTATTATTAGAGTCATATAATATTGGTTACATAAACCTTAAAAAATCTCGAATTGTGTTGCGTCCAAAATTCCTGGTTCCATTCTTGTACTTCCGTTCTAAGTTCTCTGTATTTTTTCTCTAACTGTCCTTCATTCGCTGGCTTTTTAAAAACAATTCTTCTCAGGTTTGATACTGGATCTGGGGGTCCGACCATATCACTAGATATTTTCTGAGGATTGGGTGGTAGCAACGATTTGTTGTCTTGTGTTGTGCTCGTTTTCCTTACGATATACCATAGTTGCCTGTCGGTATACGCACAACGTATGGACAAAATTTTACTAGTTTTATACATTTCGTCTCAATATAATATCACATTTTGCTCACATTTAATTTATTCCTTCTGCATTTGGATTTGAACTATGACAATTGACATATTGAGGATTGACATTTAATATTTGACATCCCGTACATAGAGTGTCAGTATATTATATAAGTATAATGTATATAGAGTGTCGTCTGAAAAGAAAACCATTGACACGGTGCTGACGGCACGTAGTTATGTGACAATAATATTTAATTCCTATGCACCCTGGGAGTTGAAGAAAATAGTTAAAGAATGATTATAGTAAATGCCGCTTTATTACTTGTATGGATTCTTTATTTATTTTACGTAAAAATATCGAAAAGATAAAACATTACTCCACAATTTTTAAGGGTTTTCTATCTGTTATTTTAAGCACCCATAGTCCAGTTGATAGTGATGGTGTGTTAAATGTGAAATGTGAATTGTAATTTGTATACATACATTTATTAAAGTATTTCATTCAATCACATATTTTATGATTTAAGTCATTGCGGTAGGGACGCAACTCGTTACTTTTTCCTGTAATATGTATTTGATAAAAACTAAGGGGGTTCTGCACTATTCAAGTTTTACCAATATATAAAAATCACTATATTTTTGTGGATCATATGTATGACCACGTACGAGATTCATAATATTTTTATATTATTCAGAGCTAAGCTGTCCGATAGCATAAAAACAAAAGTAAGAAATCGAGCCTGTCCTATCGATGTCGAGATCATATTCTAATATTTTGAAAAAAAAAAAATTGTCAGACTTCTCAAGACAATATTTCTTCGACAAAGATACTCAAGGACTAATGATGAATGTATTAAGATATTTTAGGTTTAGATTCTACTATTTCTTCTAAACTAAATTCATGTTTGAAAGTCTGCCATTGTTCTATAATTAATATATGGACTTCTTTCATGGCGACTATCTTAGAAACTGACATATGCCAATATAATATGTCATCCGTTTGAAGTAATGAAGAAAACGTCATTTTTATTACTGAATTTAGGAATTATGTAAAAGCTGAACTGGGAAGCTGTTATCATCGAAGTTTTTTCTGTAGCCGCACTAATTATATATTTTTTCTAATTTCACCATGGCGAAAGGCAAAAAAGATAACGCCGAAGATGATTATTCTGCGAAGTTGGATCTGTGTTTAACGGATGGCATCGTAAAAACAGGTATCCCAAAAATGTTTGTTTTATTGTAAAAATAAATTAATTTTAACCTCAAAAATTGCATTTTAGATATTATGTTCATGTATATATATAATCATTAAAAGTGCTAAGTAACAGAGACACAATTAAATCTGTACATAGAATTTTTTATTTCATTAGTAATATACAATTTGAAACAAAAGATTTTTAATTGATTATTCATTATATTATTAATACCGACATTTCGAACACCTGGGTCGCTATTAAAATCCATTAAAAACTTAAATTTCGAAATCATGTAGAATTCGGATTCAAGTCAATATCTTTTGATGTTTTCAGGTGGTGGGGTATTTCTAGGAGCATTGACTTCAGTATTGTTCTTCAAGCGGCGGAGATGGCCAATGATTGCCGGTATGGGCATGGGTGTAGGGCTAGCATATGCCAATTGTGAATATGAATTGAATCCCAAAAAGAATGCCTCATAGTCAGCTGCATTTATAATGTTCTGGTGAGTTGTGTATCCTGTATATTGAACATACAAATTTTCAGAAAAAAAAAACAGTGTCAATTTATTTTGATCACATGAAGGCCTTCCTTCCTCTTAATGTATAAATCAATCTCGAAGTAACTTTTATTAATTACTAGATTTTTTCTGTGGCTTGGCCAGCATGTCCTACACAATTTTGTATTTCAAAGACAATACAACATTTTTATGACTTTAGAGATGTATATCAGTTGGTATAGTCTTTATTTTTGCCATACACCTATTAAGAAACTTATATTTTATTTTTGAAGACATATTCATTTAATTGTATATGTGATTGTTTATCACCCACTAATCTGTACATAGGTATCATCCTAATAATAATTAAAAAAACATCCTATAAGTTGAATCTACTATTTGTCTAGCACCACATAAAAGGTTGAAATCTGCACAGCAGTTTTACATAATTTATGCACATACAAACAAACAGAAAAAGTAACTGAGCATTATTTTGGGATCAATCGAAAATATGTTGTAAGGACATAGCATTTACTCTTTTAAAAAGATGTTTAAGGGACAGAAATGTTTTATTACTATTTAATTGTATTCATAGATCTATCTATCATCAATAATTATATCAAAATTGTTATTTTTTTTAATATTATTTACAAATTAATTTGTATAATACAACATTAAACCTGTGAGATCTTATTTGTAATATATTTATATGTATAATTCTATGTATATAACAAATATATATAATAAAATGATTTTTCTTTTCAGATTAGGAATGTTAAGTTAATAAAATCATGTGGGATAATAAAGAATATGTGCAACATGAGCAAAAAACCAGTAGGTGTTTTATTTAGAAAATACTGTACTATATTGTTGTTACAATAAATATTTATTTGAATGGTATCTTTTATTCAGACTTCAAACGGAATAATTTTTTTAATATGAAATGATGTGAATAAGTGTAAGTATTCCATTAGTGGGACACATATAACATTCATACTTGACACTGATGGTAGTTTATACTTATTTTTTAGCACTAAAAAGCATTGTCTGAACTACCAGATCATTGCGAATAGGCACAGAGTTTGTGACATGCATATGTTTGGTATAACTGAGTTCCAAAAAATTTGTTGTGTGTTAATTCCATATTTATCCACTACATTGAAACTAGGAATAAAATAACCAACATGAGAGAACAATATTTATATTTATTGTACAAATCAATGGAATAAAGACATAGAATTTAGAAGTAAGACCTTAAATTATATAAACATATAACAATAAAATTTAGTACACAAAAGCTATTAACAACCCATGTACAAATATCCATAGACAGAGAAAACCACAGAAGATAAATGATTGAAAATTGATTTAATACAGATTATTTATTTAGTTTATATATATTTATCTTTCACAATGACAGCACTCAAAAGCGGAATGAAAAATATGTCTCAATAATTTGTAAAACTAAACAACACATTTCTGACGAGTTTTCGTTAAAACTTTAAGACTATTTGCACTTTTGTCAAGAACAAATCGCACTAAAGATACTAAAACTGAATATAATTTCTTCTCATTCTCTGTCTATGAAAAAAAGAAAACATTAAAATTTTGCAAAAACATGGCAACACAAAGACCACATTGAGACAATTATTGAAAATTCTCAATTATATCCACCATTAAGTTTTATTATAATATACAGAATAAACAACGGTTAACACACATGACCATGACATGACATTCACCATACATTGTCTTTTATCAAACACATCAGTATCAGAATAGAACATTATCAAGGATACATATACATTATCATTATATTTGGTCAAGTTGGTTGTGTATGCTAGTTAGTTTAACAATAAAATTCTCTGATATTTTATGCATATGTTTTTATACATTTTCATAGTTACAACTGCTCATTATTATGACTTATTCTTCCCTTCAAACCGCCTCCTTGGTGTAGTGGTCAAGCCAGAGCGCAGAACATGAATTCGTTTCCCATGAGGGAACTTATAAACGTTCCGTCTGGCAAGATAAAGAATGCGGATTATCTCGTTGATCGCAAAGAAAAACAATCAGTAACACAGATGCACCCAGAATTTACCCCACATTCCACATGTAGGGGACATGGAGCTTCGCTTTATTTACCTAAAAAATTGCTTTCTGTTCAATAACTTGAGTACATAATCTGTACATGAGATAGAAATTTAAATCATATCAAATCGAAAATAAATTATTATTTTTATATAAGATACACATAGATTTGAATAAAGCTTTCAACCGGGTGAAATTTGTCAACAATTTAAAAAACACAGTAAAATTTATTTATTTTATTTATACTAAGTTGGATTTAGTTTTGATTATTGTCTGAGAATTCGATCGTTAAACTAACTGTGCATTATTTAATAATAAAGAAATTAAAACATTTCCGATAGAGTTACAACAGCAATATCATAAAGCAAATAATAAATTCAGCTTTAATTCTATATATATACTATAACATTCCTAATAAGCATCCCACTCATAAGATCCCTTAAAATCCGACACACGCTAATATGCAAACAATTCATAATAAACATTATAATTTTTTTTACACTAGCGCCTGATCATACATAGATACATACATTGCAATAAAACAGATAAATATGGTACAATAAATACTTTAATTAAAAGTGCGTTCATTAACGTTGCAATTGAATAAGTCCAAAGGATTCTTTGTTCTACAATTATATATTTCTTTATACATTTTACACTAATAATAAAACGTAAGCCACAGTTAACGTTTTGTTTTGTCACAATTATTTTTAACGCATGGATTTCATAAATCAAATAGCTCAGTGAAGTTGTTGGAAAAAATATTAGATGTGAAAATTTTTCCGTACTTAGCTATGTATGTTCATTAAAAATCACATTATACAATAAACAATTTAAAAATAAATGAGATAACATTCGTAAATTCAAACAATGATTTTATTTTTGTAAATTGTTATGACTTTTAAATATAATCTTTACTTTAGAATCAAGGTACAATAAAATAATTTAATTAGACTTAAACCCGTTAGATAAACTTTCAACGAGGGCAATCTTATTTATTTAATTATTAATCATAAAATTCACTAATAAATCTACATCAAAGATGAGAAAAATATCATAAACAGACAATTAATGAAATTCTACCATTTTGGTAAATTTTCAACCAAATGGTAGACTTTCACACGAAACTTCCACATGCCAGGCGCACTTAAATAAATCCGATACAGCCCAAGCATTACTTAACCTAATAACAACACACTGTTATATATTGACTAGTTTAACTGTAACAAAAGTTTCGAATTCAACTTTCAACAATTCATTCATGTTCAAAGACGCACATACAATCAAGTGCAACGAAGAATAAAATAGACGATTTAAAACATGTTTTGATTGTTTATATTGATATAAAATAATTCTAGAATACGCTTAAAATTGAACTTCAATCTAACAAGACGTACACTCCGCGTGCGATATGATGAGACGGACGTGTAGCGCGATGGTGTCATACTTGTGACGTCATCACTGAGGTCTTATGACATCAAACACGAGTGAATAGAATAATAACGTAGACAGCAAATCATTTTAAGCTGAATAATCAATGTAATCATTGTTTGAATAATATTTTATAATGGCAATATTATTTGACTAGACTGTACTACCAAATGGTTACCCTATAAAAAAGTGGCAACATTGCATGGTTAAATTTTTAATCATAATTATAAACATTGTACATAGGCACTGTTTTATTTTTCTACTTATATTATTAAAAATGTAAGAGAGCTTATCGGAGAGTAATAATTGTAAATTGAAATATTTCTGCACAACCGATAGGCGTAGACAATTACTTCAACATTGGGTTAAGGTGATTAAAATTTCAATGTACATTTTTATGTTTTATATACTTATCCCTTCAATATGGATGAAGAAGAATAAAAAAGGGAGAACATTTTTAAAGAGGGTCACATCTAATTCACGAATGAGCTGTAAACTTGTTTAGTTTATTGCTATTGATAGAATTAATAGATTTAACACAATTTTGAAAAATGCCGCTTTTATTGCCGACAATATATTTCCTATTGAATTTAATAAACAAAACTGAAAAATGATCGCAGGTTTTCATTCATTATTTATCAATTAGAAATTCCACACTCTTTTGTCTATGCCTATCGTTGCAGCAGATGTGTATTGTCTAAAAGTGCCAGTGTATAATACTGCCTATATTACTAGCTACCGTGTGATTTAGGTTGAAATCGAACGCTCTATTTACAAGCTAAACATTATAAAAGTGTGAACTTTAACACTTCTTCATTCGAGAGATATTTAATTTCCAGGAATTTCGAGCATTTGTTATTGTCCCAAGTGACATTTCAACCGATCAATTTTGTATGGTAAAATACCTTGCTTATCGATATTTGAATAATGAAAAATTATTACTTTCGACTTCCGTTTGACCAAATGGCAACAATTTCCTATCAAACACAAAAAAATCTGTTGAGAACCCAGGGACATATCGAGTAACAAACTAACAAAAAAAAAATCTTATTAGGAACCTCCTTCGTTTTTGAGAAAGTCGGTTAAACCCCTCTAATATTTCATAAAACATTTGTAGAAACAACACAAATCATTACCCGAAAAATCATGGAAATTAAATAGCACTCCACGACAGTACATGAATCAAACACGACACGACCCGGTACAAATTATGGCAACACAATTACTGAACCATAGAGAACAGATCACGCGATTCACAAATCAGAGACAAAGAAGATATTATAAAAAAGTTTGTAAAATAATATATTAAAACAACGAATTATTTTATAAATAAGTACAATTATATTAAAAGATTGCCTTCATATTTCTGATGTTTTCGTGCACTTTATTACAAATAGAGTTTCACGAAAATAATGAAATTTTTTCTATATTCGAAAATCTTAAATTTGTCAATTGCGTTGCCAGTTCTTTTAAAGAGACACCTTAAATATTGGGGCAGGCAGAGACAATAAACATTCCTCCAGTATTCCCTTCTCTATAGTTATCATAACTATACTTTTGCACCAACGCGCCTATCACCTAACTGGTCGAAATCTTGGGCAGTAGACAGACTAATAACCATTCTGTAGTAATATAGTATAATGTAGATATATGTAGATTATCAAGGAAGTGTAAAAAGATTTTTATAGAGATAATAAAATCCAAAATCAAATACTTTTTAATACAACGCAAAACGCCCAATACGTACTTTTTGACCCTGACCAAAATACATTCCGTATAGATTAATACTATTTTATGATTACCTAACTTTCCCATATTCAAATCAATCAATTAAACCTTTAAAGAAAAGCATAAAAAATACAGGAAAATTGAATTTTTAATATTTTACTACCCAAATAACACATGTTTAAACCAAAAAACAACCGCCAAAGTTGTAATACAGCCCACATGAAAAATCACCTTAAATAATTCTTGCTATACATTAAAAAATATGTAATACCATATATAGACACCCCTTGCATGAACAATAATAATAAAAAATACATTCCAAACTATCAGCAAAGAAAACTGTCAAAACTTGGCTGTACGCCAAAAACCCTTAGCCTCGGGGTGAATTAAACAAAGAATCACCTGACATAAAAAACCAAAGACACGCCATTGCCACTTCACTTTGTCGTCATGTCCGGCCAGTAGTTGACGTAGTACCGGTGCGTGCTGCCTTCAAACAGTCGATCGAGCCAATTCTCCAAGCCATCGAGGAGGTTTTCTGCAAACGATATGGGCATTTAAAATCCCAGTAAGTCCGTGTAAAAAACTCAGTCTGCAGACACAGAAGTCCGACGATTTCAAGTGAAGAAAATCAACCAGTTAAACAGATGTAATATACAGGCGCATTTAGGCAGATGCCTATACACACTGGGATATAGAGATAGCATGCAAATACTCCCACTTGCCACCGCATAAAAATAACATTATCTCGCGTTTGATATTACGCGAGTGTATACATATAGAAATTGAAGACTTTTTAAGGGATTGGAACCGCGATTTATTCATTATATTTTACTAAGCCCGACGTTTCGAACACATTAACAGCGAGCGTACTTACGGGAAGACTGAATATCAGTGCGTTAAAATTCACTAAGAAGTTTTTAATATTTTACAAATCTCAAATAAAGAAAAAAAATCTCTAAGGTTCAACAGTATCAGTTCCAAGTTCCAGGACTCGTATACAATCAGCTCGGTACATATGAGTGCAGCGTCTCACCCTGCAGCAGCACGGGCGGCTCGTAGGGCTCCTCGTCGGACTCGGGCTCCGTGGTGAAGCCGATGAAGGCGCCCGCTTCCGGGTCCAGCGCGCCGCCGCCCAGCGACCGCGTCATGCGGCTCATGCGCTGCAACACGTCTCGATTTATTAAAGGGAATTTAAGCATTATTATCGAATGCAATTAGATCATTTTATGTTTGCAAAAACTTTTGCGACAACTTCTAGCTCAAATTTCACGTTCACATGTACCGTTGCGTGTGTTTGCGCAAACATATTTGTGCAAATTAACTTTGTGTAGTGTGAACTCAAACGACTCTCGAGCTGGGCAGACGAAATTAAGGATGTTTCGATGATGTGGTAGTCGAGCACGCTTCAGCACGTATTGGGCCAGCTCGCACCGAGGGAGTACTACACCACATCACCCCGGGAAACACGCAGCACTCACCTTGTGCGGCTTGGCGCACTCCGGGTGCTTCGCGTGGTAGATGCAGAAGTACTTGCGGTGCGGGTTGAGCGCCAGCACGGTGCCGACGCAGTTGCGCCCGTTGACCCGCAGCGAGGCGCCGCCCAGCGACAGCTCGAGCACGCGCCGGAACCACTCCACGCCGCGCTCCACGCACAGGTACGCGAACACCAGCGTCTTGTTCCTGCGCACGCGCAACGCACCGACTCACACATTTTATTTTATTTTATTTATTTATTTTTTTTTTATTTTATTTTTACAAAAGGTACCTTACAGCTAGACATACAATAAATAGTTCCTTACACATACATAGCGATCGATTCATTACTAGAAACCACTACAAAACCCATGATGATGATGTAGAAAACGATTAAAAGTAACTTTAGAAAAGAGAGTGTTTAGTCAAGAGATCTATTTATATCTTACTAGCTGACCTACTGTATAGGCTATATTATGGAATAAAAAAAAATTAAACAACATCGGCTGATATCCGATCGTTATTCTAATTGAACACGATATCTCTTTTTTTGTCTCATAGCGTCATAAATGATAAGACTTTGTCTTCACTTTTGGCCAATGAAACGTCACATATAGAAAATAATAAGTGACTTACTTGCGATACGGCCACACTATCTTATGGAATTTAGACAGCAACTGCACTCGACTTTGCATGTCCACTAAGAGAACAATCGTCCTGCACCCCGGCTTTTGCAATCTAGAAAAAGTTACACCAAGCTATCTCAGAAATCCAATCCAGGAAAAACTCAGTTTTATAAATGATAAATTTTTTGAAAGAATAGAAAAAATTCGATCACGGGGCGGAATTCGAAACTGCGTTTCTTGCCTAACCGTAGCAACGCCTAGCCTCTCGGCCACTCGTGATCCCGCCACAGTAATCGAATTTCTTCTACTCTTTCGGTTTCATGTGCCTAAGGGGCACCCCACGCCATCTATTGAGATGATTATGATAATTTTTTTCTATTCTTTCAAAAAAAAAAATATATACATATCATTTATAAAAGCATTTCAATACTATAAAAACTAAAAATTAAACTCAAGTTTTACTTTATATAGTAAAATCCGTACCAAGGTTTCCAATAGCACTATTTATAACTTATTTATTTAATTCAACTAAAAATGCAGTGACTAATTTAAAATTAACAAATTTATATTCAACGCGAGTGATTACGAAACACTTAAAACCAAGCCTAATTTCATAACTCATAAGCATACAAGATTCACGTTATGCAACTAATCCAAGGTATTTCTCAGCTCTAAGTCAGCAAAACACCATTTTTGGTGAAACAAAAAGGTATAAGAAGGAAATACTCCCAAAATTTATGCCCACAAAAAATCCAGGTTACCTAACAAGTCCATTGTACTTCTCGGCTCTCAGTTCATGCAGTCTCATCTCCGGTTGTGGCTCGCTCGGCTTGCTCCCGTTCTGGTGGCGACGCTCTTGCTTCTGCCGCTGGATCGACTCTTCTTCTACGCGTCTGCGAGTTGGTGTTGCAAGTGAGAAAAATATGTTTATAAATGATAGAGTTTTTAAGGATCGATGACTACTAAACCCGGAGGTATAGGTTGGGCTTTTTAAAGATTTAGACTTACACTACTATAATACAACCGTTAGGATGATATATAATATAGGAAAAATATTTTTGACATGAATTGACTATATTATTAAAGATGGTCTATTTGTACTCTGTAAGCAAACAAACATGTTTTATAATTATAACATGTAATATAATAAAAATACACGTACGCACACGCACATTACTAATTATAAACAAATACAAATTATATGCCATAATACGTCCACATGATACAGGAACTTCATAGAAATTCCTCATAATTATTTTTATATTTATACTCACATGAGATAAGCCATCAGGTAGCCCACAGCGAGCACCAACGCCACGGTGGCAACAACGGATATGAGCGAGATGGCATGCTGCGTGCGCAACGCGAGTATCGCCCTCTCGCTCCACTCCGCTAGTTTGAGGAACGCCCGCCATATTGCACTTTTTGCCGCTTCATCGAGCAATTCCTGGAGGATATAAATAAATATATACATTTTTTAATGTGACATCAAATTAAATAGTGTCAGGACATTTCTGTTGAATTCTGCCAAAACATTTAGTAAGAAATGGACACGCACTAGCGATACAGCTCACAAAGATAATAGAAACGAGTTACAAGCTGTTCTGACCAAAACGATTCATTAGGTTTGAGGTATGAGGTAAAGACAAGATACAGCAGCTGTACTTGCAATCAATATCTACACAACATAAGAGGCAATTAACATGTTTACCAGTTTCATGAACCGCGATTAAGCGCCTGCCCATTAAATAACATTGTCTAGTGTTCATGACTCACCCACACACAGTGTGTGTGTGTGTGTGTGTGTGTGTCTAGACAAAGAGATCATTTGGACCCTGGTATTCCATATGACTTACGATTTTTTCACCAGTCCAAAAATAGAGACCAACCTGCACATGAGCTTCATACGCGACCACTTCATTCGGCTTCAGGAGTCTCTTCACCAGCTGTTCCAGGGCCCTCTTGGTCTCGTTGAGCCGCTCATGGTACTCCGGGGTCTCCTCCATGTCGTCAGAGCAGTGCTGGCACGTGGGCCAGGTCTCGTTGAGCCACTCGAACTGAACGCGGCTCGCTTCGCGCCGCCAGATCACCACGATGCGGTGCTCCAGTGACGATATGTCTATGCCTGGTCCGTCAAGTACAGATTATGATATTATTAATTTTTTATTCGGAAATGATGTATTTTTTTGAGTAAAAAGTTATTTTGAGGTGTTGTATGAGCCTGAAAAACAATTATTGTAAATTAGCCGCAATACCCGCGGCCTCGCCTGCGTGGTGACAATAAATTTTTGAAATGTTGTCATAAGATATGATCGTATTACATGCGACAAGTAAGAATTCGACTGTGTTAGGTTAGGTATAGGGTATTATATTAATGAACGGAAAATTCTTACATGTTCTACAAAAGTACATAAAATAAAGGCGTCCAAATACTTATACATACAACAAATAGCAAAAGGCGACTTTATCGCTAAGTAGCGACCTCCAGGCAATTCCACCAATAAAAGTAATAAAACAAACAGGTTCATAAAGCGTACAACATGTAGAACATGCCGGAACTGAAGAGCGTAGCCCAAGATCGAAGACAAAGGCGGCGCACTGTGGACGCCCTCCACCTCCGTCACATAGGGGCCCACAGAACATCAAGCCGGAGGCCCATTTCCTTTTCCTCACCCATCCCAGTCCATTCCTTCTTTCCAGTCTTTAATCCTTTCCTTTTCCCT
>NC_052121.1:9809118-9820077 GCF_012273895.1 Zerene cesonia | reverse complement strand
GCGCGCCACCAGCACGCAGCACACGCGCCGCCGCGCCGCGCGCCACTCCACCGGGCACACCGCGTCCAGCACGCTCTGTGGACGTTTGCGGGTGGACATTACATTTTTTATAAACTCAAACTCAAACATTTATTAATTCAACTTAACCAAACCATCCAGTTACAAAGCAGTCTTTGTTAGAAAATCTGGACTATAGCAGGTTTTATAGGCGGAACTCTATAATCCGACAAATATTAACGAATATCGATCATTTATCTATTTTTGTAAAATTATTATAAAATGTGATATTGGGTCCTTGTTACCCCCGAAATAAAGAATTTATTTATTTATTATTTATTTATATAACACTCCATCACCTGAGAAGACAACCGAGGCAGTGTCAGCATCTGATTGGCTTCGATCAGCTGCGTCAGCGTCTGCGTGGGTATCTCAGTGGTGCTGACGGTGGCCACTGGCTCCGGCGAGTCCTCTTTCAGCAGCACCATCGTGTCCATGCTCCTTTGGACTTTGTACCGGGCTGTGAGGTTCTGAGTGTCACGGGAGGATATGTCCACGAAACTGGAAAGAAAAATGTGAATATTATATATACTATGTTGGTGACCAAGCTTTGCTCTATATATCTATTAATCCTTTGGCATATAAAACATACGAGATTTAAACTAATAAGGATATAGAAGAACAAGAATTACAAATTATTACATGGTCAGGGGGTATTTACATGACACACATACAGTATACACAGAGGAGTTCAGAAAGCTATACATAGCTAAAGAAATTTATTATTTTTTCTCTTTACTTTATAATTTACTTACGCGAAGGAAACCCAATCCCTGTAATGGAATGCGGTGATGAGGTACCTCAGCCGTATCACCTGCCTCTCCTCGAATATCAGCGCTTTCACCTTGTTATCTTCAAAGTCGTTCAAGAAAGCGTTAGCGTTGCTGTCGTCCAGGTTCTGTATCATTTTGTATGGGAACTTCCATCGGATATACTCTGATGAAGAGACATTGCAAATTTGCGCTTTAGTAATTCACGATTTTCACAAACTAGCGTACATATCCAAGTATAATTTGAACATCATATATATATATATGGACCTAGCCTACCTGCATAAATGGACTATCTAACGCTAATAATTTATCAAATAAGACAATAAATGTTGAGATAAGCCTGTTTAAACAAACTCTACAGCTTTTTGCCATTAGTCTGTCTAATAACATTTTTACTTACCCAAAACTTTGGGCAGCGAGGCCAGACTCTCCTTGTATATATAGATCTGTTTATCCAGCACAAATGTCAAGCACGGCACACCGTGGACACCAATCCTCCTCGCCAGGCTCGCCTCGTGCCCCGCATGGACCGTGGCCAGGGTGACGCCCAGCGGTTGCAGAGCCTCCACCAGTTTCCTCCACGATGAGGCCGATCGCACACAGTCGAAACACCAGTCGGTGTAGAAAAGCACCAGAGCCGGTGTGTGGACGCTCTTCTCTAGGATGTTGTTCTCGAAATGCCTGTGGCGAATTTAAATAAGTCACTTTAAAACTCAAACTCAAATTTTTTCAATAATGAATTTTAAACTGCCACGCTTAAAGATCGAAATCGCTTATTAACCGAAAAAAATAGCTCACATTAAAACGGGCCGTAACGCGAAATTGCAGTATTGATTGAATTGGTTCTAATGTATAGGCTTAATCTCGTTATGGTGCAGGTTTGCATATTCGTGTGAATATCAAAGAATGGCATTGCAGTTAACCAATTAATTGACATTCATAATTGAGATCAAATCTTCTTTGCCACAACGCGTTAAGAGTCACTTCGTTTGTTTGTCGCATCTTTAAAATATTAACACAGAAAAGTTTCAATGCAGAAGGAATACTTGAGACCATTATTTATGACATTATAACGGTGGCACAATTACCTATATATGTAGCATTGAAAACTAATCAATGAAAAATGTTGCAAAAATGAAAAATCATTTTGAGAGCAGACAAACTCGCATGGGTGAGTTGGTCGTACTAATATTATAAACGCAAAAGTTTATAATATTGTATGGATGTTTGTTACTCTTTCACACAAAAACTTCTGATGGAATCTATATGAAATTTGATTCAGAGATATATACAGCCTGGTTAAGCACATAGGCCAATATGGTAAACCAAGACCAGGTGAATGATTCCAGCTACCATATTTTTGTTTTCTTATCACATACCTGGTAGTAACAGACAACTTGTGGAATAGTGTTATATCTTGATCCTGTGTTCTGAAGTGTGCACTGAAGAAATCAAATGGATCATTGCTGAAACAACAAAAACAAATTTCTATGAACAATTATTGAGATCAATGCTCAAACATAATAAAAAATAAATTTTAATTGATAAAAACAAGTAATCATTAAACAGGCTCTATTTCTTTCTTTGCTCCTTTTTTATATTTATTATAGAAAAAACATCTTACAACTTTGATTTACCAAGAAAACAAAGCAGCTAGTGTCTAATGAACAAAGAAATTACTGATGAAAATACAGTATTCTTAATACTATATTATTTTTCTTTAAGTTATGGAACAATTGAGAAAAATATACTATGATACTATATAATATTAATAGAGATATAGAGAGATATATAACTGAGAATAGAGATAGAGAGAATAAAGAATAGAATAGAATTAAAAGATTCATACAGCTAACATTATATTTTTACTAGCGGTCTGCCCCAGCTTCACCCATGGTACACATATAGCCTATAACCTTCATTAATAAATGGGCTATCTAACATTACATTTATAAAACAGACTCAACAGATTGCTTTTAACATCTAAATTATATGGAATATAAGAAAAAATATCTGTAACATAACAAATTACAAATTAAATATAAAAACATTTAACTTATTCAGGTGTGTTTCATTTGTGCATGCCCATTATGCTAGTAAGAACTCCAAAAATATCTTAAAGCAACAAATACCTGTGACTCATGTATTAATTGAATGCCACTTTATGTCAATGACTAATTTATTTACAGGGAATTCAGAGAAAGCATTCCAATTATAAAAACAAAAAGCTACTTGCCACAATTTATTCTTATGCATCAATATGCAAAACTTTGTTTTACCATACATAATTCTATGTATAAATAAAGTTTAAATATTGTATCCTATCCTATTCTATTCTATTCTATCCTATCCTATCCTATCCTATCCTACTAATATTATAAATGTGAAAGTTTGTAAGAATGTGTGTGTGTGTGTGTGTGTGTGTTTGTTGCTCTTTCACACAAAAACTACTGAACTGATTGCACTGAAATTTGATATGTAGACAGCTGGACAAATGGAATAAGATATAGGCAACTGTTTATCCCGATATTCCAACAGGAATTTATGGACTTAAGCAGGTGAAACTGCGGGGCGCAGCAAGTACACTGATAAAAATGGGTTGCACATCTAGCTATTTATATTCACTACTATACACCAATCTTTTTATGGGAGAGCTTTATATATGTGATCAGAAATCAATCACAATTAAATGATATCAATCATCAATTACAAGATGAAATGGACTTGCAGTTCCTTAATTTAGCATGTTGAAAAAACAACTCTTTGGCTTCATATCAATAGTATAGATTTAAATGAATCCCTATATTTCAAGGTCACACAGCAACTCGAGAATGACTATGACTATAATTTCTTTAATTTTTCTTTACTTTTATAATACTTTACGGAAGCATCTTACTAGGAAGATGAATAAAAGGATTACAGAAAATTAATTGCACAAACAAAAACAACAATATAAATTTCAATTCTGCAAAAACCCCCTTACAATTAACAGGTTTTACTCTTTGTATTTTTCTATTGATGCATATGTAGAGACCTCACCTAAATCGTGCATACTGGCTATAATCATGCCTCTGCTTATACATGTGATCATCTTCATTAGTTATGCCGTAGAGATCATATGCTTGTCTTCGTTCGGTGTCTGATAGTAATTCATAAGCTTGCTTGATCTCCACAAAGCGGGATTCTGCATTTGGATCTTCGTTTTTATCTGGATGCCTGCAAATAAAATAATTTTGCAAAACTTGTAGGGAATACTATTCGTTAATTGTGCTTATTTACCAGGGAAAGCCAAGCAGGCTCTACCTATCCCACAAGATATGCATTTGTTGATACAGTTTATGGAGAAATTATGCCACTTACAGGTTTGGTCTTTGAGATAACATTTTATTTTAATTTATTTCAATTACACATTAATTAATATTGCTGGATATATTTGTAGATATTTTTACATATCCTTTCATTGAGTTATAAAGAAAAAAATATTGTTAATTATTAATTTCAATTATAAACACTAAGTATTAGGTACACACGCTTTTTGATAACAACTTTATATACCTGTATAAATCATTTACAATTGTTTATGTTTAAAATTAATGTAGAAGTAATAGCAGAAGTTTTTTAACTAAAAAGTAAATATTTTATACTACGTACCATTCTTTAGCGAGCTGTCTATATGCTTTACGAATTTCGGATAAGCTAGCCCTGCGATGTATGCCCAATATTTTATATGGGTCACCGATCTTCTGGGCTATGATAAAGGGGCACAATAACAGCACCAACATCAAGCACAGCCATCGCCCTTTCCAACTCTTGCCTATCCATTGCATATTACTAAACTTCTATCAATCACAGAAACGGAACCTTTGCACTATTCATAAAACGGTTGTCATACCGTATTCATGAGTTCCATGACAAAAAACATCAGTAATGATTGCAGAAGAACAATTTTATGAATCTCTTATCACTCATTCGTCCTAAAATAGAACGAGATGGCTGAAGAGTCGCGAATTCGGGAAAATCTCGGAAAAACTGAAAATTACAAAATGTCAATCAAATTGCTTTTGAAAAATAGATTATATATGATCCAGACTCTAAAGACTATACTGACTAACAATGTCAAACTGACTTATATAAATATATTGACAGTACTTATTATTTATTATAAACGACTAGCTTTTCGCCCGCGGCTTCGCCCGCGTAGAATTCGCTTATATCGTAATCGCGACATGGTAAGGAGTGTTTTCTTCGCATTAAAAAGTATGGTTTGTTCTTTCCCACGTTTAGCTCCATCTTCATACCAAGTTTCATCAAAATCGGTTTGACAATAACGAACTTTCATACAAACTTTCATCCCCTCTTTCGACCCTTTCTACCCTGTTTTCGCGATAAAAAGTATCCTATGTCCTTTCCCAAGTTCTATTCTATCTTCATACCAAATTTTGTCAATATCGGTTCAGTGGATTAGGCGTGAAAGCGTAACAGACAGACAGACAGACAGAGTTACTTTCGCATTTATAATATTAATATAATAATATAGTAGTAAACGATTTCATGAACGTTGCGTGTTATCTGTGACTTAGTTTTAAATTCTACAATTTACAATGTCTAAGTAATTATTTTTAAAGACAAATTGTCCTTTTTGGCCCACTTCCTCCACATCCATCTATAGTCACATGCATTATTGTCATTTCGACGTTACACTGTCAAGCTGTCAAAATTCCATTGTTTTAAAAGTTTCGACTTTTGAAACTTCAAACTTCAAAGTCCATTCGAATTGAAAACTTGTTGGTTGTGTGTAGTATTATTAGTAAAAAAGTTAAAAGTTTAAATTTAATTTGGTGATATTCAAAACTAATTAAGTTTTAGTGATAACTTTTGTATTTTATCTTCATATTGGGAAGAAGACATTGTAAGTATGTTCCCTATTTGCAACTGAATAAAAAATTCGTAACAGGATAAATAAACTAAATAACTTATCGTCAGCCTATATTCATGATCAGTTCATATAATAGTATGTGATCAGTTTATATATAGTATGTTTCGTAAGGATCTGTATTTGGAATGTTTTTCAGAATCTATCTTATAATCAGATAAGTTTTATGTGAGTAAGGCTTTAATATTGTTCTATAGCAATTATACTATAATCCCCACTCCACTTGTTCTCTATGTATTTAATGTTAAACTAATAAAAAATTGCACTATAACATTTTTAATTATAGTCAGTTGCATCTTGTCACTTTTACTATGATGAAATTTCGATCCTAATTGTGTTATCCATACAAATATGACAAATGCGAAAATCTGTCTGTCTGTCTGTTATGCTTTCAAAATGAAACGAAAGCATTGATTTGTATGCATTTTAGAAATTGTCCAAGTTGTATGAGTAGCCATTTTTTAATAATGTAAAATTTTTAATTATGTTACAATTTAACCATATTATCCTCTATATGAACTTGAGGAGATTTGGTGCTTAATGCTTATATATAAAAATGCTACTTATTAAAAAAGTAAATTCAACATAAATCTATCTATATCTACTTTGAATGACATCTTTATATGTCAAAATTATACATATAAGCCTGGAACTTCAAGCTATCACCATTATAACTTTCTAAATGCACCCCACGGTTTAACTCACGTAAAGTCTGTATCCTGTAGGAATATCGGGATAAAAAGTCTATGTGTTATTTCAGTTGTCCAGCTATTTACATACCAAATTTCATTGCAATCGGTTCAGTAGTTTTTGTGTGAAAGAGTAACAAACATACACACATACATCTTATGATAAATTGTAGGCCCATACAAAGTAAAGCGAGATATTAAATAAATCTTTTTTTTTTCACATTGAACTTCTAGCAAAATATACAATGCTTGTAATTAATTATGTTCAAACCAGATTGAATAAACATGTCTAGGTGTGATATTTGATTATTACAATGAATAATTTTTACATTTAGAATTTTATAAAAATATGTCAATAATTCAAGCACTTGTGCACACACTCCTTTGCTTTTATTATATCTGATTGCAAGTAACTGATTTTATTGTGCTAAAATCTGCAAAGAAATAAACATTTTATACTGGCAACTGCAAACGGTAATGATAATTTAAGGTTAATAATAGGTTAATATAAGGTTAGCTTGGTGCTAGTTTTTAATATTAATGTCTGGAAGCACATAAGTTTTATTACCTTGAACTTGAATTTTGTTGAACATTTCCAAATTATCAATGTTTGACTTATCACCCTACGCACTTCCAGCTCAGTTTATAGAATTAATCATATTGCTTATTGTTATCTATATTATAAGTGATATAATTACTGATAGGAACCACCTATTTAATAGTTAGTCAGAGACGATTAATAATTGACGAGGTATATCGTTGAAAGATACAAAAGACTGTTGATAAGTACTGTTCAGTGTTCATGTCCAAATAGCGCCATCATAAGGTTTATAATTTGTAATGTATTTGGGTTTTTTTTTTTGCAAATTGGGACAATCAAAACGATTACATAAATTTCTGGAAGTAAACAGAAAACTAATTATTATACTGTGCTAGTAAGATTTTTTGTCCAATGATATACTTATTGGTTTTTTCGTCTTATTTGCCGTGGCGACAAGGCTGCTATATCTAACCAGTTATCATAATGTTATCAACTACCTAGAAAAAATATCAAGTAATGAGTTACGTGTAATTTAATATGATAAGAGGAGATTGCATAATCTAGCTACTAAGACATTGTATCTGTGTCAATAAATTAGATTGCCTTTTTCGTTTCTGCTGCGTTGTGCGTTTTATTGACATACATATTTATTAATTTAAAAAGTAGTATTAAATAATACGTCATAGACTTGACCTCCATTTATCAACCGCTGCACGGATGCCTATGAATTTTTATATGTTATTGGATAAAACTTTGAACGAAGCAATCTGTATACAATACACTTTGTTTATTTTCCTTACGAGAGATTAAATTGGACACGTGATTGCTTTATATACGCCATATGCGCAAGTGTGCCTGAGTATTATACAAATCTCTGAAAAAAATATACAAATTATGCAACGATATTTCACACACGTTTGTATCTAAGGTATCTAAGCCAGCGCAAAGTTCCTATTGCTGATGCTTACAAGTCTCATTCCGAGACGCGTTATGTAGTTTTCTTTTTTTTTATGTTTTTTTTTTATGTCATAGTCGGCAATGGAGCTAGTGGGTCGCCTGATGGTAAGCGCTACCACTGCCCATGAACATTTGGAGAGGCATAAGGTCAATAGCAGACCTTACGCCCCTACAAATGGATTGCCGACTTTATATTGGGAAGGGAAGAAAGGAAGGATTGATGAGAGGAATAAAGGAAAGGACTGGAAAGGGTAAGGAAAAGGATATGGGCCTCCGGCTCCCCCACTCACTGTACGAAACACAATAGCATACTATTATTTCACGCCGGTTTTTTGTGGGGGTGTGGTACTTCCCCGGTGCGAGCTGGCCCAATTCGTGCCGAAGTGTGCTCAACTACCACATACAAAAGTTTTCACTAGCTTCCTGTTGTAGTCCTTGAAACGTTCATCAGAATGAGGTATTTAAAATTAAAACAAAACAACAACGTCATCTCATATAATGTATGTGGTTGATAATAACAAATCACCACGGTGGGTGTGTTTGTGACGCACTCGGGTCAATTTATATCAATTTGTTTCAATGAAGAAGGAAGAGTTCGACTATTACGGCTACCTCGATACCAAGTGGTGTTTACGATCCGGTAGTTTCTTTTACACTAACTTTTACCTCCGGTTTTGTACGTGTTAGTTGATAAACGCTTCGATAAGTATATACATCCAGGTTAACATTATTCTAGTCCAGGGATCGTATGCATTCAAAATGTATTCCGGAGACTGTTATTAGCATGCCTCCTTACATGTACTGTTATGATGATAGACCGAAAATGCTTATTGTAAAAAAATAGGTCAGAACGCATCGTGGTTATAAAGGGTCCACTTCGTGAAATTCATGTTTTGGTTCTAATGGAAACTATATGGTTCAATACACGTTATAGTAATCATAGTAAAGACCATATATCAAATAGAATGTTGGTCAGTACACGAATGTCACTTCACTTCCATAATTAGAACATTTTGAAATAAATATCATTCCCTCAATGATCTTGTGTAATTTGTTACCTTGTACCGCTTTAAGTTTTGGCAAAAACGACGTAACACAATAAACAATTATTCGGTACAGATAACTCTAACCGCATCTATGAGTCAGTGAAGAGGCATTAGTTAATGTGATAATGAGCTAAATTTCGTATAGGTATTCTAAAATTTCAAAAACTTAATTTCATAATTATCGTAAATATGTCGTACCTGAGTATTGAATTAGATGGTACTAGCGGTCCGCCCCGGCATCGCCCGTGGTACATATATAGCCTATAGCCATTCACAGTAAATGGGCTATCTAACACTGAAAGAATTTTTCAAATCGGACCAGTAGTTCGTGAGATTAGTGCGTTCAAATGAACAAACAAACAAACTTCAGTTTTGTAATATTAGTATAGATTGACGATGGTAAAAACAGTGTTTTTCGCAAAAAAAAAATCTATCTATCTAGACTTAAGTATTATGAAGCCTTATTTTACGACATTGTTATGGTAACATATTAATAAAAAATCTACGAAACGTTATATACAAAGTCTTTGTGAAATACGTACACAATATCTATTAAACAGGAGTCATCTACTATTAAAATAGATATTGGTAATTGTTACTTGGTAGCGAGTTGTTAGCGTCTCACGCAATATCATCCAGTGATTCTATATTCTAGTAATACCTATATTTTAAACCACAACGAAGTTAGGGGATTTAGAGAGTCAAATATAGTCTAAATTGCCTCGAGTTATGAATAAATAATGAGAAAAAAATGGCCCCTAAATGTACTGTTAACACGATTTCTTTCCTATTTTCATGACGTATATTTGTTCCAGAAACCAAAATGGAGGCGCTATCAAATATCCTGCAACCGTATAAGTCGATTGTTGGCACAGTGGCCGCAGTCGTGACCATCGGCCAAATGTTCTCCGGTTCTTTCCTCTGCTACGACATATACAAACAGAGGAGCACTAAGGGCATCGGTATCATGCCCTTCGCTGGTGGTCTGATTATGTAAGTATATGTGCACTGAACACTTTGTTGCAAACGCGTGTACGCATCGAACCAATCTATAGGTACATAAGGGAAAATAGAAATAGCGTTGTATCGATATGTCGTTGGGTCTGATCATCATCATCATCAGCCTATATATGTGCCCACTGCTGGTACACAGGCTTCCATAATCCACCACGCTAGCTAAGTGCGGTTTGGCAGATGCCACATGTAGTCGAATTTTTGATTCTCCGACATGCCGGTTTCCTCACGATGTTTTCTTTCACCGTTTCGAGTCTTCTTTTGCGTACGTTGGATTTTTTTATCAATCAAATAAAAAAAAACTTTGTTATTTATGCGCGACGGAAGAGAAACTGTTTTCAAACATGTTGTGCTAAAACATGCAAAAAATTTAAATGTACATAATACTAATAACAAGATAGGTGCACCGAAAGCAATTAGCGTTGCCGCGAATATTTCAACGAGTTATTTGCGTACATTTAAACAAAAAGAAATTAAATTGACACGAATCGTTTCAGACGTGTCTGCGCGAATTATGTAAAATCGCGATTTATGGATATAGATAGCGTTGTATAGAAAACCTATTTGATAGAATACCTAAAATGGAGCTATACAAGGATAGAGTCAGTGTAAATTCTCATTCAAATTGGATGTTAGCAACACAACAATGTACAAACAAAATTATTGTACTCAAAAAGACGCGATCACAACTGCCGGCTAACTTTGTTTTCCGTTATTTCCTTTCCGAGGCCCATTGCCTTGCCTCTGCGAATGTTCATGGGCGGTGGTGATCGCTTGTTACAGGCGAACCACCAGCTCAGTTGCCAGCTATGACATAAAAACTATCAACTAGAACCATACGTCTCTTTCATACGTTAGAATAAAACCCGAGCGGTTTAAATCCGCCCATCCTCTCGAAGAATATCATCACAAGACGTCACTATACAAGTCACCCCCCTTACAGGAGCGT
>NC_052121.1:9762346-9808118 GCF_012273895.1 Zerene cesonia | reverse complement strand
ATCTCGGCGCCTCTGCTTGATCTGGTGAGTATGCTGTGTGAGCTGGATGCTGCGGTTTTGTTCGCGTGCTACCCGTGTTAAAAGACTATTAGCTACTTTTCTACATGGGGTACCACGTATATTATATATTATTACCAAGTGTATTCCTGAATTAATTTCACAGTCTGCATTAGATAATTTTTAAGCCACGACTCAGATTTTATTTGTGGGTTTTAAGATATGATATATTATGATTAAAATATTCATAAATACCATGGCTTGCTATCGCCCAAGTATAAACTATTATGTTTTTGCATGTTCGGGAAATAAAATCGGTCAAGTGCGAGTCTGAATTACGATACTGAAGAAAAAAGATCACCAAATGATTACACTGCCAACTGTTGCTTACCCTTGATTTTTCAAATATACAGACACACAAAAGAAATACACCATTTGAAAATTTCAAATCATTATCACAGTTCATGAGATAAAACGTGGTTACAGACGGACGGGCGGACAGACTGACAAACAGACTGGGTATTCATAGTAATAGGGCCCCGTTTTTCCCTTTGAGTACAGAAGAGCTATGGATATTATTATTCCATTATTTATTATTATAACAAATACAATTTTATTTTTTATTTATTACCGTGTTCTTTTTTTAAAGATTTGTAAAGTAGAAAAATTGCGTTCAATGCTGACGATGTTTTTTCAAGTCATGTCATTCTACTCGCATTTGCATTCTGTTTTGCGAAACTGTAACATTTCACTGTAATCCTATCCTACTAATATTATAAATGCGAAAGCTTGTAAGCATGTGTGTGTGTTTGTTGCTCTGTCACGCAAAAACTACTGAACCGATTGCAAGGAAATTTTGGTGCGTAGACGGCTGGACAACTGGAATAACATATAGGCAACTTTTTATCCCGATATTTCTACGGGATACGGACTTGCGCGGGTGAAACCGCGGGGCGCAGCTAGTATTCAGATAAAATTACAATGCGTCAATGTTGACTATAAAGTTTTTTTAATACTAAGTCCCACAGCGTGTAGAATTCAAATATCTATTTCGCTCAACAAGCGATAGTATAAAGTTAGCACGCGTTATAATTGAAACATATATTTGACTAGCTGCGCCCTGCGGTTTCACCCGCGCAAGAAATTTGAAGAAAAATAGAAAACATTTTTTTCACGAGGCGGGATTCGAACCTGCGTCTTCTTGTCAAACCGTAGCCACTCTCGGCCACCCGGGATCACGGATCCCGATCCCTCCTCGTTCTATTCTTTCAAAATTTCTCAAATTATTATTACTTACTAGCTGTGCCCCGCGGTTTCACCCGCGTAAGTCCGTATCCCGTAGAAATATCGCGATAAAAAGTTGCCTATATGTTATTCCAGTTATCCAGCTGTCTACGTACCAAATTTCATTGCAATTGGTTCAGTAGTTTTTACGTGAAAGAGTAACAAACATCCATACATCCATACTTACAAACTTTCGCATTTATGATATTAATAGGATACAAACATATATTTCCAGAAAACAATTATCAAAAACAAGAGCACTGAGGGCATGCCCTTCCCGATTATCTTCTCCGGCTCCATCGTGACCTTCATGTGGCTGCTGTATGGCATCATCTTGAATAACTCCATTTTGGTGGTGAGTGTTTACATACTTACATACAACCTTGATCTTCATGGTGCATCACTTGGTGTTAGTATATTTAATATTATAGCTAACTCACATCTTATTGATATTATAAATATTTGTTTGTTTAGATGTTTTCTTTGCCATCATTGTTATGTACATATCACATATTCCATCCATCCATCCATCCATTCAGCCCGAATTAGTCCACTGCTGGACATAGGCCTCCCCCAAAATGTGCCACAATTTCCGGTATTAATTATTATATGTAGAACTAAAATGTAAAATTGATTTTATTTCATAAGAGCCACTACAGGATTATTTGCCGGCTAATCTCTGTGGAAACTGCTCTCCGAACCGGTGGTAAATGTTAAAACTGTATAAAATGACGATTCGAAAGTGCTTCTATAAGAAGTCTAATTGAATAAATAAATGTTTGAGTTTGAGTTTATCCGCCAATCACGCTGAAAATACTGAACGGATTTTGATGAAATTTGGTACCCGATTAAATGGATAAAACAGGAAGCTAAGTCGCTTCCCGCGTCTATCCCTATGATATGTATGTTTAGATCTATAAAACTACACAAGAGATTTTGATGGAGTTCTTTCATTGATAGAATGATTTAAGAGGAATGTTTGTATGTAAGATATCATCTATTTACCTACTCCGAATTGAACAGAACGCGAAGCAATCTTCTCTATGTCTATTCTTTCAAATTTCTCATTTATAAAGCATTTCAATGCTAAAAAACTAAAAATTAACTATAATGTAACAATGTTATACTATAAGTAAACATATTTTTGAACGCATTGCGTGTGACGGAAGATATTAAATTATATTGATAATCAATTTTAAATTAATTGTAATTATGATTTGTCACCGTGAGACATTAGTGCGTTAATAGTAGTTTTATCAAGGTCTTAACACATTTATTGATAATATATATAAATACGTAACTTCGACAATTTCCGTTAATTTGAAATATTAAACGTCGCAATAACAATTGTTGATTTTAATTTGTTGATGTTTTGAAGTTTGTTTATATTTTATATGAAATGTTTTTGCTACTAAAACTGAACATTGGTACTTTCCGATATCATCCATCAGGGCCAAACAGCTCATCATTTTTGTGGACTGGTTGAGGAAACCCCTTTTTCCCTGCAAAAGGTCAACTAAGTTTCTAGAGTAGCGAGAGTTTTGCTTAGTCGCAACTAGGTGGCGCTGTATCAAATGTATGCAATTTTTTTTTTTCAGCTCCAAAACTCAGTGGCTTTCAGCCTTTGTACAGTGCAGTTGGCACTGTTCGTAATTTACCCTTCCAAGCCGAAAGAAGAGAAGAAAAAGGCGAAAAAAGCAGATTAATGTACAAAAGTGATGTTAAGAATAAGTTTGTTCATAGTAAGTATATGTTAATATGTATTATCTATCATGACTTCGCTAAAGCTAAGCTAAAGGCTAGAAATATTATTTTTATTAGATCTTTTGTTATCAACCTTTTTGCTTAGCTTTAGTGATCCGATATCAAAATAGCATTTTTATTACCCTATACGGGTTTTGTATTAAATACGATTTAATATATGTAAATAAGATTATAGGTTCAGTGATTAATTGCAAACAGTTCCTATATATTATTTTATCAATAGCTTTTTGAAATATATTTATGTGTATAGAAAGATTTTTTTTAAATCACATTTTATTTTCTATGTGATGAGAATAAAACTTGCCATTCACGAAATTATGATTGATCTAACAAACTCTTTCCGTTTGTGGATCATCATCATATTTATAAAATATGTAAATTGAAGATCAATGACATCTGTATAAAAACTAAAAAACTAATATTTGAAGCAAATAAAGATCAAATGTAATTTGTATGATGAGAATATTACTTTAATCGTTAGGAATATTAGGCCGAGATTATATTTCAATAAAAAATGGTGCTGGCAACAAATAAAAAAAAATGGAATAATCGAATGTAAGTTGAAAGGTTTGAAAATAGAATGTCGAATATGATTCGAGCAAATTTGGTTCACACGCACACCACTAGGTTAAAAAAGCTACATTCCCGTTTCTAACATTTCCATGTGGTGAGATTTTGTATACTCAATTATTAATATATTTCATGTAATGACTCTGCTGTGAAATAACAATTGTTTTATTAAAGTTAAACCAAAAAAAGTGTGTTTTATTACCTCCAATTATTTGTTAAAAAACCTTCCTAAATTTAAGTGTATTTTCCTTAATAGTGTATAGGTAACTTAAGCCCGCAAGCCTTTGGGGACGGCAACACGATAATTTTCTTACGTAGTGGATACTTATGGGCGGCGTTTTACACCAGGCGGCTCGTTTGTCGTTGGCTATCCAATATACAACCAATTTTGGTAATTGGTCAGACTTATAACTACGTAATTTTTGCGTCAGCGTAGCAACGCAAACAGTGGGTATTTATATATCTGCTGCTTTTTAAATTACATTGTCTTTTTGATAATAATAATTATTATGCAAAATTGCAAACCTGTAAACGATAACAATGAATTAGTATGCATTATGAGTATTTTCAGTTACTCGCCACAAACTCAGTGAGTTTTCCTATATATTATTACAATTAGACTCCAGTTTAATTTAATAACTGTTAACTTTTTGTTGTTAGCCCGACAGTTTTAATGTATAAATTTTGTTTGTATTTTGTTATTGCTGAAACCAGGAAATAAAAAAAACTTAAGCGGCATATTTAAATTTGGAAAGGCGTAGATAAAATTAAGGTTGGTACTGGTAGAAATAGAAAGAATAAAAAAATGTGGATAATATATTATTTATAATCTCGGAAATAGGTACATAAGTGCTGTAAAAAGGTTATATTTTGCCTAGTAGTTGTCGTTGTATTACTGCTTATAATTTTATAATATTTTTTTTTACAAATGAATCACCTTCAATTTAAAACTACTTAAGGGTAAGTGATAACGCAAAGAACCTAAAAATACTTCGCATGAATACCAATCAGTAAGTAGTAGTAGTAGTAACAGTAGCACGACTGACGGTTGATCTGTCAGAAAGGTGGACGGCGAAATCTTAGTGAATAAACCAAATTTAATAAGATTTTTACTTTGGCTATAGAACTCTACAAAACTTAGATAAGCAGGTTTTTAGATATTTTATAACATCCCTCCTAGTTTGATAAGTATCTATTAATTAAGTAAATTACCTCTGTGATGATGACTATATGATCTTTTAATCATTGAAACGGAATAAATAGTCTAAATTATATGGTCAACTGAGCTGTTGGTGCGCCTAAAGGCGAAAGATCAGTATAGGCCCATATACATACATAGGGATAGAGCCCCTGCAAATGCGATGCGTGCTTAGAGAAAGAAAGGAATCATGACGAGAATTAAGGAATGGTCTGGGATAGGTGAAGGAAACGAAAACAAACCTATCTCTTATCATTATAAGTTACGCACGTTTATATATTATGTATACGTGTTTATCCATAGATATAGCGTAATGTGAGTCACATAATATTATCAAATTACATTTGATGGAAGATAAAGTTTCTGTCGGAGGCATATATTAATAAGAATCGGTTATTATTGGATATATCTACAATCTATACATTAGGTACTTGATACATGGATATCAGTAACTAGTTGATTGCTTTGATTACATTCAGACAGAGTCTCTAGTCAAAGACAGTCGTGTCACGTCAGATACGTGTGTTAAACGATATTTTATAGGTTAGTTATAAAGTGTTAGTGTTTAAATTAACCTAGGTGCATCAATTTTCTAAAATGGAAACCCTATCGAATTTACTCCAACCATACAAGCACATTGTGGCTACAACGGCAGAAACCGTGACTATGCTGCAAATGTTCTCTGGTGTATTTATGTGCTGGGATATCTACAAACAGAAGAGTACTAAGGGCAATGATATTATGCCATTCCTCTTTGGTCTAATCATGTAAGTACATCTATATATATATAAAAGAAAGTCGTGTTAGTTACACTATTTATAACTCAAGAACTGCTAAACCGATTATGTTGAAATTTGGTACAGAGATAGTTTTAGATCCGAGAAAGGACATAGGATAGTTTTTATCCAGGAAATCTCACGGAAACGGGAACATCGCCGGTAACACCCCGGATCTATCTTACCCGCGACTACGCGGGCAAAGCCGCGGGCGGAATGCTAGTTTATTAATATGTTCTAATTTATCTCGGAATGCTCAGCTTCTGTAAAATTCTCATTTATACTAAAGCCAAAAGTTGTATAGTTTAGTCTATTATAGGAACATCGATGAATAGGACAACTAATTATTGTAATGAAATTTCGTCAAATCGTCTAATTGAACACAAATCACACTACAGAGGGGTTTTGGCGCTCTTAAATATAGATATAAGTATACAAAATACATCATATATAATAAAAAAATATTACAGTATTTATATAATAGTACTAGCTTTTACCCGCGGATTTGCTCGCGTTAATTCGGAGTAGTCCAATAGATGTCATTATACATATTATATACCTCCCTCTTGAATCACTCTATCTATTAAAAAACCTAATCAAAATCCGTTGCGTAGTTTTAAAGATTTAAGCATACATAGGGACAGAGAAAGTCTGTTTTATACTATGTAGTAATGTAATACAGAACGCCTCTGCTTTTCTAACAAAAACAAACAGCGGCGCTCTTGTTAAACAGTTTTGATACTTGTGCGGTCTAAATAGTAATTGTTATATGTATGTAAAAGTTTAACAATTTTCCGTTTTCTTGTTTTTGTAGGAGTGTTCTCAATTTGAATTATGGGTTGATTCTCAAAGATCCCTCCATGGTACAAGTGAATTTCTTCGGTTTAGTGTTGAATGTAGGATACCTTTCTGTATATGCCAAATATGAACAGAACCCGGCTCCGATGTGGAAGAAAATCGGGGTTGCTTGCGTAATAAGTGCCGTTGTGATCATTTACACCCAGCTTGAGAATCCTGAGCTGGTGGGCCACAGATTTGGTATTTTTATGATGACTTTTATGATGTTCATGATCGGACAATCACTGTATGGTTTGGTGAGTAATATTTCTGTAAAAGTTAATCGGACCCAATCATAAATCGATTTATACCTTCCCTGGTGCGAGCTTGTTCAATTAGTGCCGAAGCATGCTTGATTCCCACATTGTTTTGAAGTTTGTTTGCAATTACTGCAATATATTAATAACATGTCCATGGGGTTTAAAGTCCGCCAAGTCTAGAGACTTGTGGTTGGTAGAGGACTTGTTGATTGGTAGAAGATCCTTGCGCTGAAGATGATGAAGTGATAAATATAATAAGTTGCACAAAATGAGATATAATTTCTTTAGCTTTTTTTATGTTACAATTCATATTACTGGCAGCATAGACGGAAATCCCTATTTGATAAAACATAATTCATAGACAATTATCTTATCTATTCTTTATCTGCTATTAAAAAAGGAGATATAAGAATGAAAATAAAATAATCTGCGTTAGGTTTTGTGTATTAGGAATATAAAAAGGTACGTCTCGAAAAACTATGATTCATGATGATGTCCAAATAAAGTGCAGTTTACATTTCACATTGAAAAAGCCTTTGAGCGTCTATTGGTCTCTCTAGGGCCTAGGCAGCTCTACAAAATGCTTTATTCAGAATTCGTTTCCATAATGAAGAACATTAAATTTACGAAAAGGCGCCAGCTTTCAAATAAAAAAAAGGATTATCAAAATAAAAAGTTACTTAATGATATTTCATTATTCAATATATTTAAAGCTAATTCTCAATATTAATTTTTTATTTTGCAAAATAAAGCGTTCTATTTTAGCCTAGATATATTTTAAAATTAAGTATTTCTAACGCTAAACTACATCTAGACACACCTAATTACCTTAAATGTCCTAATATTCTGCAAGAATAAAGTATACAATTCCTCAATGTTATTTTACAGAAAGATGTAATCAAGAACAAATGCACGGAAGGCATGCCTTTCCCCATTATCCTGTCAGGCACGGTCGTTTGTTTCTCGTGGTTGCTTCACGCCATCATTCTGAACAATCAGATGCTTGCGGTAAGTTGATGCAATAAATACGTATTTAATTAGTTATTACAAAGCCTTATGAAGTACTAGCTGCGCCCCGCGCTTTCACCCGCGTAAGTCCGTATCCCGTAGGAATATCGGGATATAAAGTTGCCTATATGTTATTCCAGTTGTCCAGCTGTCTATGTACCAAATTTCATTGCAATCGGTTCCGTAGATTTTGAGTGAAAGAGCAACAAACACACACACATCCTTACAAACTTTCACATTTAAAATATGAGTTGGATTTATAGAACAAATATTGTCCACATGTTTAACGTAGACAACGAAAATTTATCTATTCGCAGCCTATGTGTTTTTATTTTATATATTTTTTACTAAAACTCTCTTATATTTTAATTTATTTCCTGCAACTGTAATCTTTATCCTAACAGAATATTATTTGATTTGACGTATCTATCTACAAAGGATTAGATATTTTTTGAAAATCGAACCAACCATTTTAAAAGTCGATAGTTATTTAGAAATTAGATGAAAATTTATAATTCCTAAGGTTCCGTAGTGCTTTGATTTTTTTTTAATAAAACTACAGGCACAGATAACACATTACTAAATAGTATAGTATAATGTATTTTTTTTTTTTTGCAGATACAAAACTTACTAATCTTTGCGTTGTTTGCATTTCAACTTTCCTTCTTCTTTATATATCCTTCAAGAAAAGAAGAAAGTATCGATATAAAAGAGAAAAAAGAAGATTAAGATAACATAGAATATTTTGTAATAAAATAGTCATAAGTTTTAATTAGATTATTATTTATTGTGTAGGTTAAGAATGAATTATTTGATACAATGTATTTTATTTATACACTGTTATTGGAGTGCTTTTATAGCACTTCATGTTAAATAAAGAATGGTGGGAAAAGATTTTTTTTATTATATTCTCATGATAAATTACGCTTAAACACCTTATTTATAATAAGAAAAAGTACATAACATATTATTATTTACAACTGACTTCAAAGGAAAGGAGGAAGATATCAATTCGACTGTTTTTTTTGTGTTATCTCAGAACTTTCGACTGAGTGAACCGATTTTAGTTTGAACGCACTAATCTCAGGAACTGCTGGACTGGTTTAAAATTTCTTTCGCCGTTCTGTGATTCCTGAGTGCGAGATCCTGATTGATTTATAAAAAGTTATAGCACATTTGAAGGCTTATTAAATGGAAATTCAAAAATCTTTATTCATAATAGAATTTTAGAATGTAACTAGTCTATAAACCGTTATAGAAACCCGACTCCTACTAAAGCAGCCAAATAAGGTATAAGATGGCTGGCATCTCTATTATGAAGAGAAATAATTTGACATTAACATACCTATATGTTTATAGGAGTATGTTTTTAGGGTCCCTTTTATGTTTCTAGATCTAGAATAGACCTTATTACTCTGATCTGGCCTGGTCTTCTCTGACCATCTATCACCAGCATGTATTCGTAAAAAGGGCACATATTTTTGGAACTTTTCCTTGGTAATTGAAATAATTTGATTCGAAAGCAAAATATATCTTCGTTATAGAACATGAACATATATCTCTGAAATCTTCGAAAGGCTATAATAAGACCTTTAACTATGGGCTATTTAATTATAAGCAGGGGCGGGGGAAAAAGCAACATACAATAGAAGGAAAATTATCTTGCAGACATTTCTCAGATAAACAAAATGATAAAACAAAATGTTTGTATTACTCATTCTTAGAATTTAGTTATATCATAATCCACGTGTGTCATACGTAAGTACCTACTTTACTATATATTGATATCTGCATAGTCATGATGACTGCCGAAATACATAAATAAATAATGAAAGAATGCGTAATTAGACTGATAACTTTAGGCAAAACCTATCTAAGAAATTCATCTTTAATGGACATGGATTGTTAGTGTAGGTTTTCGAGAAAGGAGGTATTATTAAATCATTTTTAGGGAATTATAGATTAATAGCTTATTTGAGGAAGAATACTTCAGTCATTAATGATAATTGAACCAAAATGACACAACTGCAACGTCAAGGATAATATTAGGGCTATACATAAATACCTACATAACGAAAATGTATTAAGAAAAAAAAAAACAAGAAATAAACAATCGTTTAATAAACAACGATGTGCACACAATACGATTTACAGCTCCACAATTTTATTTTTAAGATCGGTCAGTTCCTTGGCATGCATCCATTTGATTCCAGTCGCTGAAGCGGGGCTGGATGGTCGGGAAATGCACCTATAATTATTATTATAACAAATAAAAGTTATAAAAAATAGTTGCCATGGCAATGTAAGCGAAAAATATAATAGGAGTTGGCACTTTTAATGAGACGCTGATTCCTTTTAAAACATGGGTATATAATTATATGGTACACGAAACATAACAAAAAAATAAATAAAAATAAATGAATTGACGCTAAATTCTACCGTTTTAATTTTGAACCACCTACCCAGTGTCATACTCATAATAAATACGAATAAAAAGGCGTAAATATCAAACATATTAGCTGAAATGCAACGCTAACCCAATCTTCTTCCCAAACAAGTTCTCCAAACGTACTTTGGCAAAGAGCCAAGGTCCCTGGTTCTTATGCTCCTCCTGGCAGAAGAACACATTGGCCTTGTCGTACTTGCAGAACTCCTTCAGCACCAGATCGTATGGGAACGGGTACAATTGCTCTATGCGGCAT
Source organism: Zerene cesonia (assembly GCF_012273895.1). Classification (NCBI taxonomy): domain Eukaryota; kingdom Metazoa; phylum Arthropoda; class Insecta; order Lepidoptera; family Pieridae; genus Zerene; species Zerene cesonia. Next base: position 9,797,722 of record NC_052121.1, on the reverse strand, counting down.
ACGGCTATTTTGTCTTGTAACTTCTTCTCTTTCAGCAAGTCGGTTATTATGATAGCGACTTTTCCAGAACAGAAAATCAGTTTTTTCACATTTTTTGGGTTTTGGCTTGCTGGTCCGGTGTCGCCTATTGCCCTGGATATTAGATGAGCTATATTAGAAGGTAAATTTAACGGTTCTGTCAATAAACACAGAAACCGCTGCTCCAATATGTGAAGATAAATAGTGTGTGGAAATGCGACATGTCCAAGAATCAAACTTTTAAAGTATATAGCGGTAAGCATTTCCTAGCAACAAATTTTAATCAAAAAGCTATGGTGCTGTCAATAAGTTGCAGGCAGCAGATCGATTTAGATACTTAAAAATAAAAAAAGTCTTATAGACCAACACAACAAAGGTGGTCTTATCACTAAAGAGTGATCACGACAACACACTGTGTGTAGTAATACTATAAACTAGGAGGTAGGTATGAAGTACTATGTTGAAATAGCTGATGATGAGGATGGTGGTGATAAAAGTGGTGGTGGTTTATAGAAACGACAATAAATTCAAAGACGACGATCTTTCAATACTAAACCTCTGAAAGGAGGTCCCAGGTAAGAAGTCCTTAAACGGCGAGCGATAAAAGGGATGTTTCAGGCCCACTTTGGGCGTCATCAGTATGACCGGCTTGCGGAATGGCATCGCGATCTGTCGCCGTATCAGGTGGAAGTAGTTAGCTGGTGACGTCACGTTAGCCACTATCCAGTTCGCAGCTCTTAATTGCTTCACTGAAGAAATTATAAATATGAAAATGGACTGAATAAAAATACTTGAAAGGCGCAAGTTGCAAGTCATATTTGTATTAAAAATATATATAACTAAAAATTTACAAAAACCAAAAGCAAGTGCCATCATGTTTCAATTGTATATAGGAAGAAAGAAGAAAGGAATTATAAAAATCGGCTTGCGATTACTGCAAAAGGAAATAATACCTTTCTCGTCTATTAGAACTGGAATATGGTTATTGAAATGACATGGTGTTTACTAGAATTATGTTAAGAAACACAGTGAAAATATAAATCAAATGGAAAATGGCACATTCTCTCAACTCATCTCTCCCTTACCTTAACTGTACTGGCCCACCTCACCCAAGTGTTTTTTATTTGAATCAGTAATTGAAATAAACTAACACGCCATTTCCTTATCATCGAGATCTGGAATATTGTCCTCGTCATCATCAGCCTGCTGAAGGTAGCGCTCCACTCGCGCGGATGAATGTTCCGGACCCTGAGATAGGAAATAACTTGGGATCACTGATAACTTTGATTTATTAAAACTTGGATTTTTCATTGTATCGTGCACGTCTTACGGCTTACGGCTTACGGCTCCTCTCTAATAACACCAATAGTGTAAAATTTGTGTGAATTGATATGATAGTTTTTATTTAAACTGCGTTATGACTTTTCAAAAGTGCTTCTATAAGAAGTCTAATTGAATAAATAAAGTTTGACTATGAGTTGGTGTTTCTTGTATGTAAGTTATATATTATCTCGTGTATACTGCTCATATTTATTGTTAACACTTTTTTAACATAGACTTTAAATTGACCTAGAGTCTATATCAACGTATATCCTGTAAATTAAGCGATTTGTGTCTTAAGCTTAAATGTATTTCCACCTAATCCAACTAGACCTTATAAAAACCACCACACTTACAGCTCCGTCTATCCCATGAGGCAGTTGCACCACGAGCCCCGACTGGCACACCCACTTGCTCTCCCCGTTCACGATAAACGTATCAAAGACGGGTTGCGCCGTGTCTGCGAAGTCTCCATACTGAGCCTCCCAGATGGTCAGCAGATGTGGACTCGAGTAGGAATAGCCTACTTCGAAACCTAGGATCCCTGGAAATGTATTGTGAAAACGTGACTTGAGCCGTGTTTAGATTATTTCAACTAGGTACTGTCCTTGTAAAAACAAAATTTTACAATAAAAATACACTACGATTATTTTCATACTCCGGAATCGAAGACAATTCCGACACAAAGAAAAAAATAAATATAATTTCGACACATGATTGGAAACAATCCTAACTATAAAATACATTACATACTTACATACATTTTACTTACGTTGAAATACTGCAAAATTAAATGAAAGAGTTGGCTTCATAACAGCCCTAAAACTTTTAAACTTCAATTCAAACCCACAAAACAACAGTCTAGACCTTTCATCGCCAAAAAGTTTCCAGAACAAACCAAACTCGGACAGCGAGCTGTTATGCAGGCTGTAGTGCGACTGGTCCGGGTAGAGCGTGTCGAGCACGCGGTGCGTCGCGCCGTCCACACCTTGATGGTGGTACACGTGATGCCTGCAATTATTTACTAGCTTCTGATGACAATATTATTAACTAGACGCTCGTCCCGGCTCCGCCCGGATATCAGGATTCCTGTTTTATCCCAAGTGAGCATTTAATCGGGATATAAAGTATCCTATCACCCAAGTCAGCTCATGCTCTGTTTGTATACCAAATTTTATTAAAATCCGTTCAGGAGTTACAGCGTGATCGACGGCCAAATATCCAAACAAACAAAGTTTCGCATTATAATATTTTAATATTAGTGTGATACTAGCTGTGCAATACACAACTGACGCAAGAGCAAGTACTAAACAGCTCATGTGTTATACTGGTAGATAAACTACTTTCGTTTATAATATTAGTGGGATAATTTCTTTGTAAAGTGTTCTATATATGTAATAGAAATTCAAAGGAATAAAATAAAATCTATTCTTTATCTTATAATGGACACTATTTTGGGGTTTAATAGTAAAAGATGGTAAATTGTAAAATAAAATCTGATTATATAAAAATGAGGTTTTGTAACAAAAATAATTAAAATATAATTTCATAACTTATCGTTGAAATAGTCAAGAGTTTAAGTTATAAGGGTTTAGGACAAAAAATTATGAATCAACCAGACAGAAGAAGGATGGAGAAGAATTATTGTTCAGAAACCATCGGAATGGGTTGTATTATACTGAACCTGTGAGCCATGGTGCCCCTCTCCACGTCTTCGCCAGTAAATCTGATGTGTATTTTGTCCCTCAATAACGAACCATATGCCAAAGCTTCACCCATGGCCCAATCAGCTATACCTTCTTTTACCTTCACAGAATTGCGAAATATAAAACTATCATTCATATGCTTTTGCCAGCACCCGGTTTAAAATTAAGATTTTTTTGTTACTCGGCACGTTATTGTAAAACTAACTAGGTTTCACCCGCGTAATTCCGTATCCCGTAGGAATATCGGGATAAAAAGTTACCTATATGTTATTCCAGTTGTCCAGCTATCTACGTACCAAATTTCATTGCAATCGGTTCAGTAGTCTTTGCGTGAAAGAGCAACAAACGCACGCACATCCTTACAAACTTTCGCATTTATAATCTACACTAACATTATATAGAGGAATAATTTGTATGTTTGTTTGTTTGTTTGTATGTAATGGATAAACTCAATAACTACTGGACCGATTTTAAAAATTCTTTCATCAATAGAAAGCTGCAACTTCGCTGAGTGACATAGGCTATATATGTACCCCGAGCAAAGCCGGGGCGAACAGCTAGAATTATATATAGTAGGAAGTAGGATATCTTCACATAAAAAAATTCGAATTCCTAATATTACCAAAGTAAAATAGGACACAGGGAATGGATTGGTTCCGCTTTTGCAGTTGCAATCTTATTTATTAAGTCCAACACAATAAACGACCATTTATTTTTAATTTCATTAAATTCGCAAATCTATATTAAAAAGATAGCGTTTTGTTTTTGAATGAATTGAATTTGCTCACCATTTTTTCCCTGTTCTGCAATATTCTATTTATTCCTTTATGCACTTCGAAGGCCCACGGCTCTGGCGGTTTGCAGAAGTGCTTTGATATGGTCGATATTGTTGTTTCAGATATACCCGTGTCTTCGATCTAAAAATATGATAATATGGTCTCTTGTGTATTGTTAGGGACAATGATAAGAAGCAATAATTGATATGAGATGATTGTTGACTGAATTCAGACAGAACCATTGGCAAGCCATCTAAAATCATTGTCTGATTTATTTATTCTTCACATACTTTTTAAAAAAACTAATTTCAGAGAAAAAATATATAAAAAGACGACCGTGAAGGATTTTACCTTTGAACTTAACTATTATTTTTAACGTACACATTTCAGAACTATATCGAAATTGTATTCCAGTAATATACCTTCTTTGGGTCCCGAGCTTCAAAGAACCCAGTCCAGGGCGTGTCAATCCAGTCCATGATACTCAATTTGGTGACCTTTTTAGCGAGTTCGAAGTGCTTATTCAAAGTGTCCATGTATTCCTTCTCCCAACCCTTAATATCTGCATCACTGACCACACCCTCCGCTTTCAACTTTTCTCCGTATATTTGATCAACTGCAAAATATATCCAACCTCCAGAATATATTTAACTACATAGCCTGCATTACTCTGAAAGAATGTGTAATAACAAGTTCAATCTTTTTTTTTTTAATTTTTGTCATTTTTCAATTTTTATAATTTTTTTTTTATTTTTCGCAATTGGGCAACCAGCTGATGGGTCACCTGATAGCAAGCGCTGGTGGTGTGGTACCTTACGAACTTGCCCAATAACAGTTAATATCGAAATGTCCAAATTATCGACGTGGCAAAACCATCGCAAGGTGAAGGAACATTACATATGTAGGATGTCGGACATACATTTCCATATTAACTGCTCGGACACGTAACCACCAACGTCGTTATGGTGTTAAGGAGGCAGAGTTCTCACTAGTGCGCATGGAGCGTATCTTCTTGTACATGAAGGGCTGCGTGAACATGGGCTCGTCCTCCTCGCTGTGGCCGAAGCGGCGGTAGCACACGAGGTCGAGCACGACGTCGCGCTTGAAGCGGCAACGGTACTCGATCGCCAGCCGCGCCACGTGCGCCACCGCCTCCGGGTCGTCGCCGTTCACGTGCAGCACGGGCGCGTTCACGCACTTCGCGACGTCTGAGTGGGCGGTGTATTGGGTGCATCACGTTACTCAAGGATCATGTTGTTGCGCATGATCCTATAGTAACTATTTGTATGGATATTCAGGATTACTTCAAACCCCAGGAGTTTTAGGAAATAATGGCAATTCTGGGAATGTTGCTTACAAACATAAAAAAAATTCAGCTAAGCAGCAAATTAATGGATTTGACAGTTATGAACATTTTCTAATGTATTACTGAACTAGCTGACAAGGTGTAGCATTAAGGTGAATTGATTGGAAAAATTTTATCATCAGTTTAAACTTTTCGAAGAGTCTTACCCAAGTTTAATTACAATTGCAAAGAATATGTTGCAGGTTTTCTGAAGATTACTTAAAATCACGAAACTTTGCCGCTACAAAATTTGAAACAGAACGTATTATACCAGAGCAATAAGGTGAGCTCCTCGCGAATCTTGGATCCGTCGTGTACCCGATCTGGTTGTTGCACACAATGTGTATAGACCCGTGTGTGGTGAAGGCCGGCAGTTCAGATAGGTGCATGGTCTCGTAGACCACACCCTGACCGCTGAAAGCAGCATCTCCGTGCATAACTATTGCCATCACCTGCAGAAGAATTGATCCTTTTCAAACCCCGTTTGTCCAACTATAAGAGCTGGGCGCCTAAATATTGCTATTTCTACTATTGCTATGTACCTATTTTTTACTATTGATATGCATTCAAAAACATATATGTGGAGGAGATGTTTAAATGAGTAAAATAACGAATCGAATCATAATACGTTTAGTTTGTAAAGATTTTATTTTATCATGATAAAATTAGACCAGAAAAACATAATATAAAAAAAAAACTTTACAAACAGTCTGCACAGCCACATACTAAGGAAATAAAACAATTTTTTGAAAAAAAAAATTACACATAGAAGATCGAAGTAAAGTGGCCCATTATAAGAATTAATACAATATAAATTTCGTATACATATTTAAAGAATTTTGATACATAGCACTTACTTTATCACCATTATTATCACCCTTAAAGTGCTGTTCAGCCCTCGTCTTCCCAATCACAACTGGAGACACGACCTCCAAGTGCGAGGGATTACAACTCATAGACACCTTAATGTATTTATTGGTTTTGCGTATAAATCGATGTATGTACGTCCCCAAATGGTACTTAATGTCTCCAGAACCCTGAAGCCACAAAGATGTATAAGGTTAATATAAGGCTTAATTTAGAATTAGTTAAATATTGTAGTTGAATACGCACAGGTTCCTTAGGTTCCATTGGCTTGAACTGCGCAAAAATGTCCGTCAATTGTTTGCGACACACATTCACTAACATATTGAGACGACCTGAAACAAACCGACGGAGAGGTTTGATGTATTTAATGTCTACAATAAATAGCAAGATATCTGCTACCACAACAATAAAGTGCGTTGGATCCTTTGAAACAGATCAGTTAAGATTCTATGGGTGTCATCGTTTATGTAAAACTTGTATTAAATTTCCGAGAGTATTGGATTTTTATTTTGAAGTCTATCTGATATTGTCTTATTAACCTATTATTTGCTACGCCCTACATTACGGGTATTCCATGATAATACCTCTATGTTGCATAGCCATAACAATAGACTCCACACCGAGCTTAGTGCTTGTGTCGACAATTTCCTCAAGCATCACGATCATGCTCTCACCACCTTCGAGACCGAACCGCTTTTCCGCTGGCCACTTGGTTGCGAAGTATTTCTCTAAGCTGATGAAAATATCAATAAATGGACAATTGTTTTTTGTAGCGTCGGTAAAAACATTATGTGAGGCAACAATAAATATGTTAGTTACCCTATATTTTCTCAGAAGATCAATTAGGAATGGAATACAGAAATACAAAAGACTTTTTAACGGATTTTAAAAAAGGTTTTTTTATAACATAATTCTCTTCGACACTATGCTCGCTGCAAACTATTCGAAACGTCAGGTTAAATAAAAAAAGGAATAAATCGCATTTAAAATCCGTTAAAAAATTTTAATATCTACATTTATAATGCTCGCGTATCACACACAGGAAAATACTACATATATACTAACAAAACGGCCTTAGTTAGTCTTCTCATGATGAGACGCTTCTCATCGACAGTCTTTTCCAGCACGCCGGGTAGTTCCATCCGCTCTCTGATGAACTGCAGCGCATCCGGACTGTACAGGTGCATGTACTCAACGCCTATCGAGGAGCAGTACACGTTCTCTAGGCGGTTTATTATTTCCCTGTGAATATCGTCATCGTCATCATCGTCATCATCATCATCATCACAATCATCCTTAACAACATCATAGTCATCGAAGTCATTACCTAATTTTTTTTGTTCGACAAAAATGACCTATCAATGTTATTTACAAAGTAGCTTTAAGGCATGGTTGAAAATTAGCGTTGTAGAATTGCCTCTGCCCACATGCCGTATGTTACGGGAGTTGGCAGGAAAGCCGGTGGGAGAGACTTGAAAAAATTACTATCGTAATCGCTATGCAGGCGAGCGCCCGCCCATTCTCTCCATGTGTGTAAGTGGACGGTGAGGAGTGTATTGTGTGTATGTGTCACCGTAAGATTGTAAACATCGTTATATTACAATCTATCTAGTAAGATTGTAAACTATCGATAGATTGTGAACCGTATCATTATGATTGCAATTTAACGCATCATTTTTCGCTTGATTGTAATCTATCGATGGGAAGCGGTCAAATTGTGAAAGGAGAGAATGCAACTCGCGCGCTGATTGGTTGAACGGTATGTGCCCCCGCCACCCCGGCCACACGCCATATTTGTTTGTTATTTCGTTAGTTGTCGAATGTAAACAACTATGTTTTCGCGATTATAAAATGATTTTGTCTTGAAAATAACTTATATCTTTCGAATAAATACGGCCTGCTTGTAGAATAGTTAATGAAAGAGCAAGATATCCGCAAAGCCAGGGAAGTATAGAACGATCAAATCAAGACGTAAAAAATATGACTAGGTTAGGTAAGGTTAGGTTATCTAATTCATTTCTAACTCTACGGGGACATTGGTCACTCTTACAATGAGACCGACCAATCAGGAAGAACTTGCAGACAGTTGACAATTTGACGCGGGACAGATTGTAATTTAACGGTTTCACTTCGGTAGATTACAATATAGCGAAGAATAATGAGTCAAATTGCAATCATAATGATACGGTTCACAATCTATCGATAGTTTACAATCTCGCTAGATAGATTGTAATCTAACGATCTTTACAATCTAACGGTGACATATGCATATTTTTAACATGTTTGAAAATAAGAACGATACGAATTTACAATGACACGCTTTAATTAGCTTCACCTACATCTTTGTACATAACCGACTCGTTTAGACTTAATTTGTCATGAACATATTGTGCTGGTGAATTGGAAATAATTAGCATATAAATTTAGTCGATCAGTCTGTGTCCATTTCTTTAATATTGTTAAAATAGTGTCAACCTTATATCTTTATCCTTAAGTTTATAATCATACATCATTAATTGTTTTGTGTGTATATTTGTAGTGTATATTTAAATTCACCTTAATGTTAAAGTAAGTTCCTTGCCCCCGATAAATGTACGTGGAGGTAGTTCAAATTCCATGTCCATGTGTTCCTCTCCTGTAACATTAAATTACATGAAATTTTGTCATACCGATAAGAAAGATGCAAATTAGATAATTCAGTAACGACCAACCCGATTTTCGGTTTCGTAAAAGATCAATTATGTATAAGAAATTATTAATTAATCATATTTGCCAATCAAGCAACGAAATCATTGAATACCGATTTCAATAAACATATTTTAAGGACGACAACTTCATAATATATATTACATACACAATTCGGAAAAATACTTTCGAGTTAAATTTACCGACATCATATGGAATGCCATACATATAAACGATATACCGAGACTTACAAAATTAACGACAATATTTACAATTACAAGACAAGATTTTTTGAAATACCAACAGAATTTACTAAGATCTGATATTTCAACAAACTTACAAAGATCTTTTGAAACCCAAACATAAACCCATTTCTGAAAACCAAACACAATTTACCCACAATCTGTGAAACAGCACTAGAATTTACCTAGTATAGTGCCCAGTTCCCTGGCAATGATCTTGCAGTTCACGCCCATCAGGTCGAGCGGAGCGCTCTGCATGTTCAGAACCCACCGCGCGCCCATCGTCAGCCCGAGTGGGTCCGTCTTCGAGAGGAGGTGACCGCGCGCCTGTCACGATAACCCTTGCTTTATGATTATTATCGTCATGATCCTTATCCTAGCATCATCATCCACCATCAATAATAATATTGATTGTGAATTCATCACATCCCCATCAATACCCTCATCTCTGTTATCATCATAGTTATATCAACAGTCTACTGAAACAATTTCAGTAGATAAAAGTTACGGGAGATGTGTAATTTTATAGTGACTTATGGTAACACAACAGATAGTCTTGGTGAAACCTAGCTTTATGATCATGGCAACGATAACAAACGATGGCAAGAAAAAGAATTTTATAACTAGACAGTCGTTTTAACTTTGACCTTTTTTCCGTATTCATTGTGCTTTTAGTACGTCACATAAAAAAGTCACCATTCATATATTATTCAAATAATATTAAAAAGCATTTATATCGGTTAGAACTTTGCATGAAAATATACAAATAATATTTTTCTTTCATACGAAATTCGAATTATTAGTGGTATACCATTATCACATATTAAATCCTCACCTGATAACTCCTTATTAAGTTTTGTACAGCCAAGTGCAGTTTAATCTTATGTCTTACAGCTGTATCCGTTTCTTTCGAAGTCTTCGGTTCTGAATGTAATATCTTTAAGCTTTATATTTCTTATTTTAATACAAGTGTCATGTGATAATATAAAATTTATGGATTCAAAGTATTTGGTGCGATCTTATTCCTTAGTTTTAAATTAAATTTTCAATCTACAAGTATACTGTCTACTAGCTGCGCCCCGCGGTTTCACAAGCGTAAGTCCGTATCCGTCCGTCCGTAGGAATATCGGGATAAAAAGTTGCCCATATGTTATGCCAGTTGTCCAGCTATCTACGTACCAAATTTCATTGCAATCGGTTCAGCAGTTTTTGCGTGAAAGAGCAATAAACACACACACACATTCTTACAAACTTTCACATTTATAATATAAGTAGGATTGTGTGATTAGGTGTAAAATGTAAATGCACCATGTGATCGCTATGACTACCTTAAGTTAACTGGTTAGAAGGTAAGATTCAGAATTATTATTAAATTCATGATAATATTTTTTTTTTATTTATTAATTTATTTTGTGTAGTATCTGTGTTAGTTAAATCCTAAATACTTTTGACGGTTTTATATTTCAAGCCACACTCACTGGCAGTTTTGGGACTGAAATCATCCTGAAACTCGTCTATTTGTAATTTAGGACTATTTATGCTTTCGTAGAGGCCGTCCCACGACTGAAACAATATAACAAAAATGTATTTAACTAATTAGTAGTAAATTAATAAGTTAAATATCTTTATCTCATTACATTAATGGTATTTTTTAAACTATTTTGTGCGTTATTCTACAAGCCTCAAGATTCCCAAATTTTAGTTTTTTTTATCATAGCGGGCAACTGAGCTGGTGGTTCGCGTGATGGTAAGCGATCACAACTGCCCATGAACATTCGCAATACCCGCTTTTAAAGGGTAATAGAAAAGGAAAAGATTGACTACTGTAAAGAAGGAATGGACTGGGGTGGGTAAGGAAAAGGAGACGGTTCTCCGGATCCCTCACTCACCGCACGAAACACAATGGCATGCCACTATTTCACGCCCGTTTTCTGGTCTGGGGTGTGGTATTTCCCCGGTGATAGCTGGCCCAATCTATGCCGAGGCGTACTCGACTCCCACAATAAAAGTATCAAATAAGATGCACATTTATTTACCGAATCCACAGATCCCTTGGATTTTGACCATTCCAAATATTGAGCTTCCAGAAAGTTCGCATTTGTCCCGCTTAAAAAAGTCTCCGACTTCGAATAACTAGAATAACTTCTTGGTAATAATTCATTAATTCTTCTGCAATTCTGGAAAAAATTAAAAATGCAAAAATTATTTGCCATTAATTTATATGATTTAGGTTCTATAAAACAAAGTTGTAGCTGATTGTAGTTATGTTGTTGTTTTAGAGGATTTCGGAGTTTACATGTGTTTTATGCTAATTTATCACAGGGAAATCAGTTTATATCAGGGAATAATAACAAAAAATAATTGACTCACCGCAATATGATTTGTCCTTAATATTAACCGAGAAGTAATCACTAGTTGGTGCACACGAAACGACATTGTATACAAAATAAAAATTAATGTTTTAACATTACTAAGCAAAAAAGTAAAATTTTCTAAAATATAAAATAATCAAATATGTTGATTAACAATATTAAAGACTTTAAAATGACAATAGGTTTTATGGTGCTCATCGTTTTTCATACTTGAAAGAAGTTTCTAGAAAAAGTTTTAACGGCATACTAGTTAATGATATTAAAAGCTGATGAGTTTGTTTGTTTGTTTGGAGTCACTAATCTTTTTCGCTGTCCACCTGTCTGTCAGTTTCCAGGTTGACGAAGACAGTTGAAAAGTTATTTCTGTTTGTACAATAACAATTAATAAAAGGATATGATTGGCATGGTCATAAACTCGATGGGTGCCCAAATTTTTTTGCAACATAAAGTAACCTGAAGAAACCTTTATTTGCATCGCGAGTCCGACTCTCTCTTCTACTTCTCTCTCTCTTTTACCGATTTAAAAAAAGACGTAAAATATCTGATTATAAATAAATTGTATGATTGTTCGTTTTCGGAAGTATTTAATATAATTGGCGGACAGTTAACTAGGTACTAGGTACCTATGTATCTATTTAATCACACATAGATTATATTAATAAGGGCTATTATTCAAAGTGACGTTTACTCAATAGAAAATCTATATTATAGTAGATACAAATAAAAGCCCGCGGATGCGCTCGTGTTGGAATCGTAAATCTGAACAAAACTTATTTTATTCGTCAGTCACACAAAATGTATTTATTTCTTTTTACCTCCTTGTCTAATTTCAAGTACCAATGGTGGGCGTCGTTCCCGCCAGAAACGTGTTTTTTTACAACTAATAGTGCTTACACACAAGAAACATAGACCTAAACTAAAATTTGGTTTGGAATTTTATTGTGATTTTAATTTACTCATACATTCAACCCTATGGGGTTTACTATAGAGTACAATTTTCAACGATACCTTTGCATCTATGCCAAAAGCTTAAATTTTTGAACTCACTTAAAAGAATAAGAGCTGCAAATTACAAAATCAAATATTCCCACCCGTCAGTGGTGGGTAATTTGTTATTTCAAATTGAATTATTTTTTATCAATATTTAATCAATTTTCAGCCGGATGCAAATTATTGTAATTTCGTTCCTATTTTTCTTTCTAATTTGGCCGGATTATACATGTCGCCGTAAAGTTGTAAAACCCGTTTGTACAATAATTGTTCGACTAGCTGTAACCCGCGGCGTCTCTCGCGTGATATTCGGGTTAAAATATCGTGCATCTCTATACTAAATTTCACACATATATATAAGATACGATAAGCTGTGCGCGTGAGAGTAACAAACATCCATACATCCATCCACACTTACAAACTTTAGCCTTTATATTATACTAGCTGCGCCCCGCGGTTTCACCCGCGTAAGTCCGTATCCCGTAGGAATATCGGGATAAGAAGTTGCCTGTATGATATTCCAGTTGTCCAGCTGTCTACGTACCAAATTTCATTGCAATCGGTTCAGTAGTTTTTGCGTGAAAGAGCAACAAACACACACACATCCTTTCAAACTTTCGCATTTACAATATTAGTAGGATAGGATAGGATAGTAGGAAGTAAGATGACACGCGAGGTGTCACCTAAGGGCGTTTATAATTTTACGGCAACATACAAAATAGTAATTCAAACCATGTCAATTCTACTATTGTTTTTTTTGTATTTTAATATAGTGTATATATTCTAGAATAATTTTTTCTCGGATTTTATAATGAAACACTTGAAAATGCGAATAATCTTTTTAATGCTCCTTAAAAGCAACGTAGACATGGGCGGTGACTATGTTCACACTATGGTTCATACCAACAGGTTTCACGTCATACGAAACAATAACTCGTCCTTTATTAAAGGGAAACACATTGGGGAATTGTTCCAAGTTTACCGTCAGATTTGCTAAATTCTTTTCTCCCTGTAAATAAAGAGATCAATTTTTTTTTTCAATAAAAATGTCAACACCTGAGATATCCCTGCGGGAAGGCACTAATATAAAATTCTAAAATGCGACCAAGTGACATTAAATCCCTATCAAACACAAAAACAACACGTCAATCGGACGAAAACCCACGTCATTGAGTAAAAAAAACAAAAAAAAGCAGGACATCAAGAATTTATTGAATTAGTCATCAAGAAGAAAAAAATATGTTCAGGTCATCATTAAATACATAGTTATTTAAATATTAAAGTCAAAGTGTGTATTTTCTTTTTTTATTATTTAATAATAGTTTTATATTTATCCCGAGTCATATGGGGTATTATGTAATCTTATAAATCTTACTGGTAGCAGTGGGCAAACGTATCCATAAATTTTCCTTATATTAAAATACGGTGACTCTATCATCTCGCATAATTTAAATCGAATACCAACAAACGAGGGCTTGTACTCGTTTCTAATAAATTCTTCATAAATCATATCGATCTGAAATATAAAAATTTCATGTCAATTTATTTTTACTACTACAATAGTATAATGTTATCTGTAGTATGATATTAATATCACAAGTACTTATATTGTTTATGTCTAATGGTTATGGTATATTTATCAATAATTATATGGTTACCCAGCGGATTATACCCACAGTTATACGGTTATAGTACGTATATGGTTATTGGTTACCGTAACATTGTTATCCCAAGTATGCAACGTAGTGGCGGCAATGTTCACCACGGGTTTGCGTCTCCTTGTATATTGCACCACTTGCACTGTTATGTTCCTTACGAAATTTTCATTGTATTTAATTACTTCCGCCTTTTGCAATATAATTTCATGTCCCTGGAATTAATATCACGTGAATGTTGCTGTAACTTCATACATTCCGCCAAAACGACGAAATGGTAGAAGTTTTATAAAGTCTTAAAATTACATATCACTGAGTGTCCCGTATGTGGTGTACTATTTTTAGTGTAACTTATAGGTTTACATGCGCTTATTAGATTAAAAAAGGACTTATAAACTTTCCCGACGCATTTCTTTTGCACTAAATCTTAAAACTCTTTGTAGACACCCCTATCCGTTCTGTCTACATTAGCCACCCGCGGGTGCGCTTAAGTATAAGCAGAGATAACAAATTGTATACTAATCTACTCTTTGACATAATACAGTTCTATAACTATATCTATAAGATAATGTCTATACATACACAATCTCCATATTTGTCCGAGCGGTATATGCCGACTGCGCAAATCTAGGGATGACGTAAAGTTTAAGAGAAAACATATACATTTATGCACCACATAAGAGACACTGTGTAATTATGGAATAGGTACTTACATTTATAATATCATAAATTGTTATAAGTGAAACCCAAGCTAATAAACAGCACTGAAATTTATTTACTTCCATTTCAATTCCTTCGTCTGCAATTTGTCAACTCAACGTTAATTACAAGATGAAAAAATAAGGATTGTCCACTCGTAGTTACTAGATTAAAGTTTCGGAAAATATTATACATATAATGAACTAAACCTAAATCAAAATATATGTCTTATCCTTTAATAATATCAGTGATATTTAATCTTGTTGAAATTTACAACAACAAGGACATAAAATTAGATCAGCTAATGAAATAGGTTATTTGGTGATAGAATATAATAAGTAATTGATTTATCATCCGACTTCTTGTAACAATTAATTATGCTTATAATTCGAAATTGATTCCTGATTTTTTGTATCTAGTATAAATCCGTGACATTCAAGTCAATTCACATTATGCACCATAATTGCCGTAAATAGCTCTTTACTGCTTTAGAACATGAATTTTGAACCCTACGCCTAATTAGTTACGGTTACGTAGAAAGAAAATAAACCCTTAACTTTGTTTCTTATCATCGGCTCGGCGGCCTTTTTGTCTTTCACTGAACTTGATTATTCAATCACTGATTGAAACTGTCTCAAATGCTATTGGAAATTAGAAAATTTGTTAGTATTAATTCACTCATGTATATTTATAGCACAAAAATTTTACTTTTTAAAAACCGAAGCCCAACAATCACGAAACTTGCGAAGTATTACATAAAACCCCAGATGTCAGATTCATATCATATAGTCAAAATGATCAAAATAATTGGACTCAAATAGTAGTTACAATCATTAAATGAATATGTACAATTATTTTTATGATTTGATATCTGACGACTGATGTTGTATACATATTATGTGGTATGAAATTGAAAACAACATTATTTCCTTTGTGTTGTCTGTTACAATAATAGCTTTTTATTTATTGACTGGTATTGAAAGTATATAAAAATATATATTTATATATATTTTGTATATAAAAATGACATGTCTATTGAAAGTTTGTCGTCGTCAGTTTAAAGCAAATTATTGTACTATATTCTTTGGGCTTTTTTTTTCAAATCAAATTATAATTATAAAACATGATCAATAAAATCTACTAGTTTTGATATAATTACTGCGTAAATGACATCATTTGAGATTAAACTACAAAATTATTTTGTAGCGTCATTTAAAACTCTACAATAGCTATACGATCCTCTGCTACAAATATGCCTTCAAAGTATTCACTTTCATCTCTTAACATGACATTTACTAACTAGACGACTCTTCTTAACAAAATATGACATGTTTTCCAGTAAATCGACATGTTTTCAAAACTTATTTCACCCTACAAAAAAAATCAATGACTAGAGTCATTGATTAAAAAAATTAAAATATGACAATGCGTGTGTTTTTGTGAGTGCTGGGTTCCGTAGGCCATAAGCCATATTATCACTACATAGTATTAAAAAGTCCCTCTCCCTGTCCCTATGTCCCTATATTAACTATAAGCCGCGGGAAAATACTGGCAATAAATTTTTCGATACCAATGCAAAAAATGTCAACCACAAAAATACATAATTAAACTTCGTGTAGTTTCGTCATTATCATTATGATCGAAGATTTTAAAGCAGAAGCAATGGCAGAAATCACTAAATATGGAAATAGGCTGTTATCAAAACTTCAAAGATTTGAACATGAAAACTAATTAAAATATAATATAATACTTTAGACTAAGCCTTATTCCAAAAACTTTTGGATAGTTTAATCCAAAAGTCATATTATCATCTCATCATCTACCTCATCCTACATAATAATCAGTTACCTCTCAGTTTAAATCCCTGCTTAATATTATAAATGCGAAAGTAACTCTGTCAGTATGTCTGTAACGCTTTCAAGCCTAAACCACTGAACCGGTTTTGATAAAGTTGGTATGAAGAGAGATCTGAACTTGGGAAAAGACATAGGATACTTTTTATCGCGATAAAAAGGGTAAAAATGGTTGAAATACGGTAATATTCAAATGAAAGTTTGTACGAGAGTCCGTTATTGTAAAACATAAAATCGTGTAAGATTCTTTCACACTTAAACCACTTTTGACAAATAGTCTAGACCTCCGTAAAAAAGGCGGAAAGCTGGATAGAAATAAGGTTGAATAAAGAAATCCCTTTTAATTTTTCCATACTGGTATACGAAATTCCGACATAGAGTCTAAGCCAAACATTTTTTCTAAAAACGTAATTGAAGCAATTACTTTACTGCTTTCCGCTGTTGCTAGTTATCTAATTGAATACGTCAATGTTGTTATTCGCATTAAATGTAATTATATACTTATGTTTGCGAATAAATGTCGTTCCACGCTTTTTACAATAAATTAAAACGATTCAGATTTATATAGCCATCCGACATGCATAAAGTTATGATCCTAAACCTTGGTGTGCTTGCATTTTTATTCGTAAAAATTCATGTAAGTTTATTAATTTGAGTTTAATTCTTAAGTTAGGAATATACGATGGTATGCAGATAATACGCTATCCTAATAGAAATAATGATAATAATAGAAATGATGGAATATTAGGGCTTCTGCGTGTTGGATCTGTGTCACCACGTAAGCCTTCCAAAAGACCGGGTCCCTTCCTTCTGGGGCTACCCGAGTATTATGGAATTAGAATAGAAATATCCCAACGGCCTATTTCCTTTTCCTTACCCTTACCAGTCCTTTATTCATATCGCCAAGCCTTTCTTAACCCCTTCTCAAAAAGTCGGCAATTCATTTGTAGAGGCGTAAGGTCTGCAATGGACCTTATGCCTCTCTAAACGTTCATGGGCGGTGGTAGCGCTTACCATCAGGCGTACCACCAGCTCCATTGCCGACTGTAACATAAAAAAAAAGTATTGATGGAATGAGTCGAAGTACGTTGAACCTATGTTAACTTGTCACAAGTTAGCCTATATCCTATGCGTAGAGTTTGTATCTCTATAAAATTAAGAAATCTGAAGTATTTTTCACAAATACATGTGAACTAGTATTCGGTCAACGACTTCGCCCCAATGGTTTAAGGAAATTCCCACGGTAATGAGATGTGTCAGTAAGGAAATAAGTAACCTATGTCACTCTAACCTATCTTCAGATATAAAATTCCTCCCGCGTCATGAAAATAAGACAAACAAACAAACACATTTTCGCATTTATAATATGTGGAGGTTTACAAATCAGATTTTTCAGACTTTCAACCTTTTAATGGAAAGGGTTGAAATTACGTATTTTGACGAGGTATATGTAAAGAATGCGTCATCGAACGTGAGAAGGTACTCCAGAAAAAGTAACCCAGTTCTAAATATTTATGGCCACGTAGAACGAGCGTGGGACAAGAATGTATCGGTAAGTTACACTCAAGATTGATAGTTTTGAATAATCATAGGGTCTATGTCATACTTACTTTGACCTTAATTGGACAGGCCTGATCTTTTTCTCTATGATCCAGTAATTTATTTCAAACAGAAATAAAGTAACGAAATTTAGTGAATATTACAAATTATTACAAAGTATTAAATACTTTATTTTCAGATTGCATTAGTTATCGAGGAATATCTTCATAATGAATATAGACCGTCGTTCGTCAGATTTCAGTTCAAGATTTGTGATTTATTTGACTCTCCATTGCTATCTCTAAAAAAGAACTACGGTTTGGAATGTCCACTGCGACCCGTGAGTATACAATTCTCAAATTCTTCAGAAAATAAATTTTCTTTTTATTTTCAGTTTTATAGCATTACAATGCTTATAAATTTCCATGTAAATATAAACGCTGTTCCATGGTAAAGGAGGTGGAGTAGAATCCCGCTTAAGATTAGATTTTTATCGATTGCTTTCACATTTACCTTCAGCAAGTTAGCATTTGAAATTCGGAAATCAGGATTGTTGCTGACTGACTGAATCATAAAGAAGCTTAATTAGAAACGCATTAAGGAAAATCTTATCGTATTAGGTACTATTAAACTTAACTTATTTTAAATAACAAATTTCTGTTAGCAGGGGCCCACTAGAGATATAAATATATATACATAGATATATCTCGGGATCTATATAAGATATATCTATATATCCTGAGATAAGGCACTCAATTTTAAATCTTAAAACGAACTTTCTTTTATCACATGTTACGAACAATCTTTCTTTTGCACTTGATTTTTTTCGTAATATTTTTATGTTTCTTCCCTATCTTGCATCTATATAAATGTTTCAAACAGTACATTGAGACCAATATTAAAAACTTTTGATTGAATTTGATTCAGTATCCAAATAAAAGAGAGTGTGACCAGAAGCTTCTTATTTCTTAAATTGCTTCTAAATTTAGTTCCTTTTTATAACTAAATACAATGATGTGTAATAAGCGCTTTACCCTGTTAAATTCATTGAACAAATGCTTTTGATAATTATATTTTTGTTTCAGAAATTCTATAGCCTTACCAATATGACTATAAGCACGAATTCTTTGCCAAATACCTTCCCGATGGAGCAAGGAAGAGTTTACGTGTTATTTTATATCACGGAAACGAAGCACCCTATTGTAAAAAGCTACTTGTATACGAAATTTATAAATAAATTATAATATGTGTATTAATTTGTTGTAACCATCTTTTATCTTCATTTCTTCTTAACACGTAGTATGTTTGTATAAAGCCGACTCTATTAGACTCGATTTTGATCCAATTTAAAGAGACAGATTTAATTCACATTTTACCAAGGTTCAGTGACAATATAATAAGTTCTTAGTATCCCGAGAAAAAATAAATTTACATATTATTTGCACAACATACGGTAATATGGCAACAAATATTCTTATAGAATAGAATCAGTCGGTCATAAAAATTATCATTAAAGAGCTTTATTATGAAGATATTTAGTAATATTAGATAAAAATAATGTTATTGAAGCTTAGAACTGGCGGCTTTTCTCAATAAGAGTGATGGTATCTTCAAGCGCCGTGGTAAGTCTATGTTCAATAGTTTGAAATCCGAATGCAGTAAAAAGGACAAAAAAAAAACGTCCCTTAAAGTATTTAACTTTCAATTAAAATATTTAAGCAATATACCTACTATGATTCGTATAAGTGTTTTTGACTAATTAATTTCAATGTAATCGATAATCGTCACTAAAACGTAAATGTAAAAGTATTCCGCTTTTATGCCGTTCAGCTAAATTTGAAGCCCGAATAATGATATGACCATAAGTGTGTAAGGATTTATTAAAATTATTTGCAATGGGAATATCATAATTTCTTCAGAAACTTTACAAGAACTATACATTGAGATGCAGCATCAGCAGAATAGAAATATTACCCAGACGATGTTTTCTTTTCAAGTAATAAGATATTTGGCGCGAAGCCGGCATATATACCGTTATATAATACCGTTCCTGTTATAATATGTGACTTGTAAATGAAAACATAATGTAAAACCACAGATAACATAATACTAAACGTAAGCGCACGTGAGAGTGGATAAGTGGGTGGGTGGCCAGTTAAGGGTATACACATATTAATACAGTTGCATATATATGCATGTTATATATACACATAAAACATCCTCTGGAATCGCTCTGTTAAAAAAAAAACTCCAATCAAAATCAGAAGAAGATGTAAATGGACAAACAGCAGGAAGAGTCTTTATAGAGTGCATAACTAGTATTGTATATATTTTCAATTTCCCATGAAATGATTATTAGCTCACGCTTTGGGCCACATTATATAATTAATAATGAATTATTATAAAAAAACAACATTAGTCCACTTACTTGCTGTTACTTCCTGAAATTGAGATATTCAGATCTTATTTCTTTTATTTCCCTCTCACATTGTAAAAAGCTTACCAATGCTTGCTATAATTGGCATAGATTTAACAAAATTGTGCAAATACCCAATTTCAACTTTAAATGCGTTCATATTCTTCTACTAATTATTAGTGTTGGTATAATATGTACAAATATAAATAGAGTGATGAATACTAAGTGTATCTAGAGACTAGACTACAATAAACGGAGAAAAAATACCATATTGGTGTTGAAGACAAAAAACACTCTGCTGTAGATTACTAAATAGTTACTGCGTAAGATGTGCTTAGCGATGGCGGCAAAAATCACATGTCATCAAAGCATCCGAAGCATCCATATTGATAGTATATTCTTGTGTTCGATTTTACGCGAGTATTATACATTTAAAAATTAAAAACTTTCATGACCACGCTCGTTGTAAAATGTCCGAAACGTCGGGTTAATAATATAATTAATATAAATCGCGTATAAAATCCGTTAAAAAGTTTTTAATTTCTAAATCCATATTGATTTTATATGCCAAAAATGCGCGTCTGGCTGCTTACACTTTACTATAAACCAGAAACCAATATCAATTAATCAAATTACACAACTCCAGCAACTCTTGTCCTTCATTTTCTCTTCTTCTTCTAATCATCAGCAAACTTGACTTTACCTTTTGCTACGAAAAGAGATTGTTGGAGCAAATTTTGTCTGTTAATCTGAAAGAAAAGGATAGTACCTATTGTAATTTGTACTTACACCAAAAACCAAACTTTTCACACCTCATCTCTTACCATTATCTCTCCCTTCGATCAATCTCAAATTATCATTCCCATCCCATAATTCGTATTTATTTCATTCTTCCATAACTATTTCTCTTAGCTTCCAGCTTTTCTATTTTATATATACAAAACATACGGATATCTAATAGTAAGGTACCAATTTTAACCTTTTCCACTAAACAACATCATTAATGGAATGGAAATTGAAAATTACAGAATTATAAATGGTGATCTGTTTTGTTAATTTTTTGTACTAATAAAGTTTAGCTACAGATATAAATTTTTTATATCATAGCAGGCAAAAGAGCTGGTGGTTCGTCTGATGGTAGCGATCATCACCGGCCATAAACATTTGCAAAGAAAATGCCCCTCGGAATACGCTGATCGCTTTTAAGGGGATAAGGAAAGGATTGACAGTTGAAAAGAAGAACTGGACTGGGAAGGTGAAGAAAAGGAAACAGACATTCTAGATACTAAGTATGCTGGATTTGACTCTGCGTTAATTACGATAATACGTTTTTTTATGATTGTTATAAAGTCTCATAGTGCTCATATTTCTTTGTTCTTTTAAAATAAACCGCAAACAATGCCCGTTATATCAAAAACTCACACCACAATCAATCGGTTTCATATTTATAGGTTATAATATACTAAAAACTAAAGCATTGAATTGTACGTTTCTACTGATCATAATTTTTCGTCGGATTACAATTCAAAACTACGTATACCGTGCTTTATTTAATCTTAACTTATTTTGTTATTGGCTATATTCTGTTTGTGTTCTCTTTTATTTTGTGTATAATAAAAGGTTTTTGTTGTTATTTATTTATTTAGCAATTTATTTTTTATTGCTACAGAAAATTTACAAATATTTAACATATAGTACCTAATATACAAGAAAAAATTATGTTACAAAAATCAAATCAAATCAAATCCGCCTCCAGTTTCAATTTATAGTTTTAAAAATCCGATACAAAAATTATAATGAGTACCCCATATATACAGATTCTAATGCAATAGTAATGTAATGCATCCAGGAAATTAATTTCCGTTGAAAATTGGAATACGTATTTTAAGATAATGATTTGACGATTTAAATTTCGCGTTTTATGGAATACCTACACTAATTTATTTTGATCTAACCGACTAACATGTTGAAAGCTATGATTGTAAAACTCTGCGTCATTGCTTTGTTGTTGGGAGTAATTTATGTAAGTTTATTTATTTGCTCTTAGGCATAAGTTCTCGGTCTTTAAAATATAAAATCAACATGTTTTGCTAACCATGCTATATACGTGGCAAAGCCAGGAAATATATATTCAAGCAAGCTTAATTGTTGGTTTTCTCTTACTTCAATATTATATTGTAACTTTAACACATAATCAAAGGAAAAATACATTCCGGCATTTTCCCCACAAAGTTCGGGTGGAAAACGGTAGGTACCTGTAAACCTGTATTACGTTACATAGCGTATCTCCCTAAATGCACTTCGAGCTTAATGTTTATGCACTTGTATTATTGTAAAATGTGGTTACATGAAGTTGGAAACAAAGCAAGAACAACATGAAATATTCTTACACATGTTATATTTCCACTCGCAATTATTAATTTGCGATCGTTGTGTGTTATCGTACATGTGTGTATCTTTTTATGTTGTGGTATTTCTATGCACTATGTTGTTGACAATAAAAGTATATATAATATTAACTACTCAAAATGGGATAGATTCTAATTTTGTATAATTTTGATAAAAGTTGAATGAGACTATCCCGATTACACAGGCAATTCTAGTGTGTAGAAAAGTGCATTGTGTGATTGTACGTTTTAAAAGTGACAACCCAGATTTTTCCAGACATTCGACGTGGCAATAGAAAGGGTTCAAATAACACATGTTGACGATATCTACATTTCAAATGTGTCAGCGATTGTGAGAAGATATTCCCGGAAAAGTAAACCAGCTCTTAATATTTACGCCAGTGTGCTGCGCACGTGGGACAATAGAATATCGGTAAGCCCCAATTCGAATCAAGAACCTCATCTGATAAATTTCTTCAGTTCATAAGGACTCGGGCTTGAACGTCGAAGCCTATTTCGATGTCCGCTTGAGGTAAATCTAGCATAAAGGTTTTTATATCCGAATCCTTTTATTAAGACTTTGCTGTCCATTTGTCAGTCTGTCCCTCTGCCACCAGGCTATATCTCATTAACCGTGATAGTGAGTAACAACAACAGCACGATCCTAAATAGTATAGGTGACCATTTTTTTGCAGTTGCTCCTAAGAATTTTGACAAAACCCTTACTTTTCGAGTCCAACTCACTTTTGACCTATTTTTATTTACCTATAGTTATGACTGTAATAAAATTTAAATGATTACAACTGGCTATAATTTCAGGCGGACATTTCTGTCGAAGAATTTCTACACAATGAATATAGACCAACATTTGTCGTATTGAAGTTCAAAGTATGTGATTTATTTGCATCTCCATTTTTTACTTTTAGAAAAGAACACGGTTTGGAATGTCCACTACAACCTGTAAGTAACCAATTCATATCATATTATTTTTACTGTCAACGAATGACAGGAAGATATAAAAAACGTGTGTACATCTTTCTAAGAGAAAGGGAAGCCAGACAGATTGACGCAGTAACGCGTAACGTAACGAAGCCGTTTACAAGAGAGGAGAACCGTCACTTTAAAAATATAGAGCGCGGTAGAATTTAAATCTATATTGCTGTGTCAACCTTTCTCGCTCTGGTACAGTCGGCACTAGCCTTAAGATACCTTTCACCTAAGAGCTGGCGGATCATGTATGATGCGCAAAAAAAATGCTTTAACTTCAAAAATTTTATGGAGCTGCGCTGGCCGACAAGGTTACTGATTTTAATGTGAAAGATCTATAAGGGAATTGCTTTTACTGAAAGGAATAGCAGATCGCTATTGTAGTAAAATGTCACAATATTACGATTCAATAGCTTGTCCATTACAATGCAATTATAACAAAATTGAGTTGTAATGGTGTCTCGACAGAAAGAAAACATCAAGAAGCTAGATGAGTGTCTTGATGGAAATTAGTTTTAATTAATATTTTTTCCGTGTTAATGATACGCACCACTACCACATAAATGATACTATTTATTTTCATATAATTAACTAGCGGTCCGCCCCGGCTTCGCTCGTAGTACATATATAGCCCATGGCCTTCCTCAATAAATGGGCTATCTTACACTGAAATAATCTTTCAAATTGGACCAGTAGTTTCTGAGATTAGTGCGTTCAAACAAACAAACTCTTCGGCTTTATAGTATAGATATGGAGTTAGAGATAAAGAGAAATGACCACGCATTTTACCAGTTTCTAATCATACCACACCAACAGCTTGGAGATAAAGGTTGCATTTTCTTCTTTCTGCTCCAATAAACAGGCATAACTATCCATATTTTCCAAAATAATGTAAATTAAAATGTCTGTTGCTTTTATTTCAGAAATTTTATGAAGTCACAAATATAACAATAAACTCCAATACTTTACCAAGTGTCTTCCCGATGGATCAAGGCAGAGCACTAGCCTCAATATATGTTACAGCAACCAAGCATCCTATTCTAAAAGTATACATATATGCGACATTTATAAATAAAATACAATAATTGTATTATTGTTTGCGTATTTCACAATCGTTTTATTTTTGTCTTGTCTATTTGATAACCTAATTGTTTTATTATAAATGTCACTATTGAACAGAGTTTACCAACACGTTTTTTCATTATACGTATTATTTTTAAAATAAAGTACCCGGCCGCGTCTGTCTGTCTGTCTGTCTGTTTGCGATAAACTCAAATACTACTGCATAGATTTTGACGCGCTTTTTTTAATAGATAGAGTGATTCAAGAGGAGGGTTTCTATGTATAAAAATCCCCAAATTCCCACAGGAACGGGCACAACGCGGGTAAGTGTATCAAGGTATAAAACACATGACTAAAAAAATTAGTTATTGATGTGCGCTGCTAAATCTATTAATGATAGAAAAAATAAAAATAATCCTAACTCACTCAGTCTACACAATCAACGTACATATTATTATTGCGAAGAAATTAGTTCGCGAGGGCATAATTCTAACTGTTATAGTTAAACCACAATAACCGGTTTTAGTTAAAATTTTATTGTGTTAGTCGAGCACGCTTCGGCACGAATTGGGCCAGCTCGCACCGGGGAAGTACCACCACAGAAAACCGGCGTGAAATAGTGGCATGCCACTCTGTTTCGTACGGTGAGTGGGGGAGCCGGTGGCCTATTTCCTTTTCCTCTACCGTCCCAGTCCATTCCTTCTTTCCTGTCATGAATCCGTTCCTTTTCCCTTACCCACTAAAAGCGGGCAGCGCATTCGCAGAGGCACTACCTTTGCGAATGTTCATGGGCGGTGGTGATCGTTTACCATCAGACGAACCACCAGCTCAGTTGCCCGCTATGACATAAAAAAAAAAAATCATTTTTTAAAAAATGAGTGTAATAAAAAAATATATGAATATTCTTATATCTTATGAAAAATTGTTCTAAGTAAAGGGCGACATGCGAAAATCGAGGATCTAGAATCCCTGGTGTGGACCCCTAACAGTCCAGCTGAACCTGAAGAGATATGAATATACTTTCTTGAGAAAAGTTGTCAAGTGTGATGAGCACTTTTTGACGAGATCTTATGTTACGCAACAGTACATGACGTAAAAATAACTCCTGTCCATCTATTTACTGCACACGAAGTCGTGGGTACAGCTAGTAGATATATAAAGAATAATTGAGGGTCAGTAGTCTATAGTTTGTTATTCCCTAACCATTTAATTATCTGTAACCCGTTAGTATTGTGAAAATATGTGCTTTGCTTCACGAGGTTTTACGCAGTTTGTGCCTTCACTAAAAACAAAACTTTAACAGATTACTATCTCTGTAATATATAATTCAATCAGAGCCGTAGTTATTATAACGAGATATTAGATAAATACAGGCACACAAATAAATGACACTAAAAAGATAACCATCGTTAATTCAATTTACATTTGATATTAAAATAATTTTAGGAAATTTGGGATGATTATAAAGTATAATATTGTGTATTATTTAATTTAGTCGATATGTTTTATGCTATTGTATGGCTTGAAATTAAATAAGTTGAAATAATTGTTACGTCAACTTTTTTATATAGGAATTGCTTTTCAACATATTTGTATTATAGTCTATTTTCTTACTATCGTGCGCGCATTCAGCACATGTAAGTTAGCTATCTTAGCCCTTTTGGTCTAGATCTATTTGTTTTTGCTTTAAATGTGACGATTCAAATTTATCGAGTTATTACGTAAAGAGTTATAGAGTTAGTAAGTCACAATAATTCCGTTGATGTGTGCCTGTATATTATTAAATTGTAAGAAAATTTTGTGATATGATAAAGTATATAGTAATGTATGAGTGAGTAGTAACGTCGCTCTCACCCTCGTCACTGCCTCGTCTAATTCCTTACATTTTGTGAGGAATTAATACGGTACATAACGGTCACCTGAATGACTTACTCTGTGGTCACGTTGCTGCAAATCAGTTATTTGTCGCAGGTATATTGTCAAAGCCGTGATACTACAATTCTACTAGTATAATGTAATAACTACGCTATAATTATTGTAAACGCTAGATTATCAATCGGAAATCTGTTCTTAGTGACATGGTAATATCACGCGTATTGCACTCAAGTGCCTAAAGCAATTTTTGATTTATTTGCGATCTGCTTGCTTGCCAGGGACAGCCATGACAGTAAGCATATGCACATGACCAGCATGTGTGCCAGCTACAGGCCAGCACGCTTTCCGTTAAAGCTGGAGTTATATATGTATTGAGGAATGTTGCTACACAGTTAAGACAAAACTGATATTTGAATTTTGATGAAAATATCAGTATTGCATCTCATGCGAAACAATAAGATACAAGCTTTACAAAACTAGCTTCAGACTGGATCATTCTGATTGGAGGCGGATCGAGTAGGTGGTAATTTTCAATTTATATCCTTACTTATAATTAGCTGATACGTTATTAAATTTATTATCATTATTTTTTTATATCGATTACCGAATAGTAAAAGCGGATAAAAACAGTTATATGCGCAAAACAGAAATGGATTGTCACAGTTAATATAATACTATACTGGTATTGCTATTTAAAAAAACTTTTAATCTTCCAAATCACAACACACAAATGTCATTATTAATTTTTCAATTTTGGTGCCAAGGCTCGGGCTCAAGTGTTCAAAATTCATAATAAAAAATAAATTTTTCTCCAGTTCATGTTAGAAACAACTTCAATAAGATATATTCTAATATATCCTTATTTGTATTCTATGAATATTTAGTGGTCACGTATTGTTTCAATTTTATTATTTCACGATGTCGTATCTAGATTATTTGCAAAACAAAAATACACCAAGCCCGGGAACGAATATTGCTGGAAAGTGTAATAATTTCTGTCCACAAGAAGAAAGCGCTCTGTAAGTTTGTCTTCTTTAGTTCCTTCGCTGGCTTGACTTATAAAATGTTTACTTTCCTATGAAAACATTGCCTTACTACTTGATTTTGTGATATAATGTAAGGCCTTTAATCGATTATTATCTTTTTTTACAAATATATTATTAACAAACTTTCCAGACGAAAACGAGAAAAATTAATACATATCTTAGAAGTGGTTGGAAATGAACATAAATTAATAAAAGCATACAGTAGATCTGCTGCAGACTCCAATATGGCTGTACCAAAGTTGTTACGACCCTTTCATGTATTAAGAAAAGTTGTGCATTATTTATTACATGAGTAAGATATATATATATATTACTTGGTATATATTTCTTATCTTTTTTTTTAATGCTGTCTTATTGTCAACTTTATTTTATCAATACTAATTATCATAGCTATTATTAAGTAAATTAAAAAATCATTCATTTTAGTGTTTTCTCATAATGTAAAACAATAGAAATTGATACAAAAAATTTACTTAATTTTTCTCTCAGTAGTTAATAATAGACTACTACTTTGCAGAGTATCAAAGCGATCGGATGTGCCATTAACTGTTGTTTATGACTTCCTCAATGATCGACTGAGAGCCGTGCGTCAAGACATGACTATACAAAGGTTGCCCCCAGAGCAGTGTATGGACTTATTGGAACCTATTATTCAGTTTCATGTTTTCTTTGCTTTAAGGTGAATAATAGAATGTTTAAATACTGGTAATATTGAGGCAGTTGCAGATTTGTGGAGCCAAGATGTGGTTGTTAAATATATATATTAAAATATCAGTCTAAGGATAACCAGCAATAAGCTAATGAGTATGGTTCAATTTTGCTGCTAGATTAGGCTGAAATTTTGATCCAAACTCAAGTCTTATAGCTAACTGAAATCTTGTCTTGTGCCACAATTGTTTTATATTATAGATCATTGGAGAAGGTTCATTTTGGTTAAATTTTTCCAGATTAAGAGACAAATCATTAAATGAGTTTGATCCAGTGTTAAACAACAAATACCTTCTTGAATGCATGAAGTGGTTTTTGAGTTGCTGCGATGAAACGGACAGACAGAATAAAAGTTTTAATATAGACAACACAACATTGGGTCTGGAGTCTTTGTCTTTGAATGGGAAACATATAAGAAGTAACAGGGAATTAATAGAAAGTTTATATATATTGTGCAATTTGGACGACCTACAGCCAATGTTACGATTTTTAAACTTACCACAATATTTAAAAAGGTAGAGTTGTGTTTTATTTTTACTAAACATTTCTAAGACTTAGTTTTTGTTGAACAATTGACATACAGACAGTCAAATTGTTCCCTATGCACATATTATTCTGATATATATAGACTATTTGTCACTTTTGCTACCTATAACATACTGGACTCCCAGTGGCTAGCCTTGCTTATAACATAGACATTAGTGATCAGGGATCACTAACATATCCAATGGTGAATTTTTTGATAAAGATTTAAAAAATTACAAATGTGTCCATTACTCTTTGTGATAAGCATATTTAAAAAAACAAACTCTTCAGGTTTATATTATTACTAGCTCTGCCCCGCGGTTTACCCGCGTAAGTCCGTATCTTGTAGGAATATCGGGACAAAAAGTTGCCTATGTTATTCCAGTTGTCCAACTATCTACATACCAAATTTCATTGCAATTGGTTTAGTAGTGTTTGCGTGAAAGAGCAACAAACACACAAACATCCTTACAGAATTTCGCATTTATAATAGTAGTAGGAAGTATACAAATTTTAATGTGTTTTTCAGAAAACCACAACTGAGATTGTCCTATGAAATCGCAGCGGCAAATCTAAAAAATAATTTTATAAGAATGTGTACACTATCTCAGGAATTGTGTCCTTTAACCCAGTGTGCCTTTTATTTATATCTACCTTCATTACAGAGGTAAGTTATATGTTTAACTAGCTGAAGACCACAACTTCTTCCACGTTAAGTTAGCAATCTTATATAAAGCAATATTTATCCTTCATTGAAAAATATGCATATAAATATATGAATTGATTTATCCATTGGATAATCCTGATAGAAAGTAGTACAGGCTTATTAAATTATTTAAAGGTATTATGGTCATTTATTAAACCTATAAATTTAAAAATATAGCTCAGATATAAGTAATACCACAAAAATTTGTATAATTTAAGCATGATACATGCACATGCTTTGCCATACATCATACATATTTCTTTATTCATACTTAACTTTTACAGGCGGAGTCTTCAAGTCCTTTGCTCAGCTTACAATAGCAAAACACTTACGGTACCAATAAAAGTGATACAACAGTGGTTGTTGTTTGACAATGTTGATGAAACAATGGACTGTTGTAAGCATTACGGACTTGCTGTTGGTGATGGAGTTTGCTTTAACAAGGCTGCGTTTAAAAATGACGTTAAAATTGTAAGTATTTTATTTCAAAATCACAATACGATAGTTTCAGTGCCCAGAATTAGTCCCATAACCATCATAGTAAATGGAATGCTTTCTTGCATTTGTTATTGTGAAAGAATACTCATAGAAATACCATATGCAGTCTTCTCTGCCTCACCCTTCCCAGACCATTCATTTATTCCCCATCCTCAATCCTTCCATTATCCCTTGAAAATGATCAACTCATTTGCAGAGGCTCAAACCTTGCAAATGTTGTACAGAAGTAGTGATCTCTTGCCATCAGGTGAACCACCGGCTTGATGCCCAGTCTAACATAAAAAAAATACTGTATCAGTCTATTTTATATACCCTTGATCATCATCATCATCGTCTTTTAAGGATTCCCCTTGCCTTGTAACCATTCTCAGCTCTATTTTTGATAAAAACTTTGAAATTTATTTATGTAGGTATCAATTTTCTTATAAATTGAAAATTTTTCTTTTAGTTTCAACCAAAATGCAGCTCTAAGATAATAAATATGGACTTGGAAGACTTTCTTAACGCGGCAACATAACAAACATGCATTTTATTAAAAACGCCGATACATTTTATACAATTAATATATTATAACTAAGTTGAATACATGACCTCGCAGGGTGCTTTAGTTTTTAATTTATAAGTAGTTAAGTTTATTTATACTTATTTTAAGCAGGGATTATTTTTTAATTATAATTTACGTAAATAAGTGTATCAAAATAATAAAGTTCTCAAGATCTCATTGTGAATAATTATTTTTTTCTACTTTTTGTGTGTGTGTGTGTATGTGTGTACTTGAATTGTATCATGTTTTTCAATACACACCCATATTATGTTATTTTGAATAAAACATTTATTTACCAATAATCTTTTATTTACATAAGAAATTCATCTATGTGTTTGCTAATTACATAAAATAGCTAATTTGCCTATCATATGGCTAAGTTACATCAGTATGTGTCAGTCACAGCTTTGGGTATGTAAACAAATATCCAATTTTACAAAGGTTCATTTTTTTTAAATTTTGGTTCCATTTTGTGGTAGCCAGATAATTTCAATAAATATTTTATTACGCAAAAAGGTTATTTTAAAAGACAATTCCGATTCAAATGAAATGCATTTTAAATGTCATGTAAAAGTAGTTAAAGCGTATTTAGATGGTAATACAAAAATCACTAAATAGATATTTTGTATACGATAACGTAGTACCATTGCAATGATTTACCTAACGCTCCTAAATAAAACATCTATATTTAAATACGTCCAAGTAACGAAAAATAATTAGACCTAAAATCATTGCGGCTTTTTTGAGTAATTAAAAGTTGCCATAAGTTGGCCTCGTATATTTAAGAAACAATAAATGATTTGGACGTTTCGAGACCTACCATCAATGTGTTAAAAAATGAAGCTGCTAATGGCTAATACTTTTTAATTATTTGTTAAATAGTACGACTTCCTTGAAAAATAAACTGTATTGACTTTTGATCTCCAAATACATCAATTTAGATACTTAGTACCTTAGTGCCGAGCTACAAACATCAATGATTATTTTATAAATTTATTAACAATTTCTTCGCGTAATTCTTCGATAAATTCCATTCTTATTGCCTATTGGTCACCACAGAATATTAATAGGTTGTGTAAAATAAGCCTTTTTATGGGAATTATTTCCGGTGCATTTACAGTATCTTTATTGCATTACATAATCATATTTTTGTACAGTTTAATCACGTTTTTTAAACCAAGATTGCCGTTTTCAAAAACGCATTTCACTTCGCCTACTTTTTGTTTCCTCTTCGGTTTAAAACTACGCATTTATTCGGTTTTGATAGCTGTCAACGTCAATGTCACTTGCCAACAGATACGCAAAAAAAAAGAAACTAATTTGGTAACTAAATTTATTTCTATCTAGACAATAATACCTATAATACATAAAAAATAGTGTTGTCATTAGTAACTCGTTTTTTGCACAGATAATAAACATGCTTAACGAGACAAATTTAAATACAATGTTCAATTGTATCATTTATTAAGATGTTTATAATTCATAATAATATACAATGAGCGAGGTCTGAAATAAATTGCACTTTAACATAAAAACTTTCTTTTACTGCAGTGCGGATGTTGTCAAAAGGATAGATACTGTGACCTCACGTGTGGTACTTAGCACCAAAATATAGAAACGCACGGAAATTAATTGTAAAATAAAATTCATACAAAAAAAATTGAGACCTGAGAGTAATATTTTCTTTTATCGTTCAATGGACTAACAACTAAATGTTCGGTAATTATTATGTAAAATAGTCACTAACATAAAATTTAACCGGTTGACAAAAATACAAAAAAAAAAAAATTTTCGTGTCACTTGAGAGTTGTCAACTCCATGCCTCCATGCGGGTATTGAAACGTTATTTTGCACGCGAATAAAACAAATGAATTTTTCCAAACGGCAACCCTAAGCTATTTGTAACACTAAACAGATCCACAAAATGTCCGTGCGTTTCAACACAAAATGTATAAACAGTTACACAACAAAACAAACATAACACTTGATTCAACTACGAAGCGGCATAAATAACAACAACAATTTACACAAAGAGCGCCGAACTCAACTCAATCTCCGGTGTGGACTTGAGTAAACGTCGAGTTGAGTATTCGGGCTTTATTAAACTATACAAAGTAGGTAGGGGGATTGCGGCTAATTATATTAAGCATTCACAAATAGTAAAAATATTATTGTCTTTATATCGATTGTAAACTTAAAGCAATAGCAACACTAATTTAAGACCGATTACTCGCCGCGACATAATCAACTATAATAAACAATAATTCCTTTTATCTTGCATATACTAAACGTTTCATAATTTTACTACAATCCAGCATTAAATTACCTAACAAAACCAACCGTCAGCCCCCTGCCTACGATCGAATAAATAATATACAATGTTGACGAGTCCTCACTGATCATAATACGAGCGCAGCGTTTACTAATTCATTAATTCATTCCCGGTATTCACCGACACTGTAGAGTTGGGGGGTTGGAAAAAAAAAATAAAGCAATAATTACTCTCACTACTCAAGTACAAATAATTTTTTTAAGTGTATTGAGTAAATACCCAAACACCACTTAACTTTAAGAAGTCGTTTTACGTTGTGCTTTCACATCGAAACCATTGTTTCGATTCGATAACTATATTTACGAACTCCACAAAATTAAGTGATATTCAGAGACATATGCCTCAATTTGCTAATTCAACAAGCGATCTTAATCCCCCCCCACCTCTCTTCCTTTCTGCATTCCCTTCAAAAGCACTAGCCGATATTTAAGAACTACGCCCGCACATGTGACACCGACTAACAATCAATTATAATATCAACGTAATTTGCACACTGTACACCCCACACCACTGTGTGTGTGATACCCGCATATTTGAACACTGATATAATTCGATATTTAAATTGTATTATCTTCTCCGCCACTACCGACAACTTACTAATCCAACAAACAAACAAGCAATCGTTTCGAAATTTCATTTTCATATTCCTTGCAATTTTAAAACACTTTATTTCTAGACATTTCCGTAAGCGTTTTTCGTATAATTTATTAAACATGAAAATGTAACTATCACAGAGAAATTTGAAATATACATATATTATCAATTTATGTCAAGCTAAAAACAATTTCATTTGATTTAAAATTCAAACACTCTTTTAGGAAAACTTAAGATTGTAAAGAAAAACCTTTTGACGTTCTTTTTCCATCGGTTTTTTAATTATGTGGTGGTACACTTAAATAGCTGTAACATTCGACTAGTTTAAAATGAACTAAAAAAAGTATAACATCTTACCATAGACATACGACACTTTCTATAATATCCAGATTACAATGACGTCACCTTGTGGTGACGTCATTCTCTTAACCTTAGAGATAAATGTGAATTTTATATTCTAAACTCGATATCCTTAGATTTCTCCGACGTGTAATCGGAATAAATTTTGCTGACCAGAGGACGACGAATTAACCAATTATTTAAAATTCTATCCCAAATGACAGGGATGTTACTAAAAACTCTTAAAAACAAGCTAACGTCATACGAATGTTAGAGCCATTTTCGCGTAACCGCGCAACAGACAAACAAGACAACAATGATACTATAATACCCCGTGGCGACGCTCGGCATACCAGTGCTCGATGTACAGCGAAATGCGTAGTTTCACTTGCAGCCTCGATGTCCAACTGAAATGGATGGATTTTGAAATAACTTAATTGCACTAATGCGAATAATTGTTTTATCATGCAAGTATACCTTTAATGGAAATAATCGTCATCGAAAAAAATATTCGAAATCGAAAGAGTGAACATCGCTTATATACTGAACAACTATTGTAAGTATTTTATAAATAACTAGCTGTTCGCCCCGGCTTCGCCCGTGGTACATATATAGTCTATGTTACTCGTGGATAATGTAGCTTTCGAATGGTGAAAGAATTTTTAAAATCGGTCCAGTAGTTTTTGAGCCTATTCATTACAACCAAACAAACAAAGTTTTCCTCTTTATAGTATTAGTGTAGATTAAGGAACATTTTGATTCAATTGCGCATGGATCCAAGTATTATATTCGCCACATAAACCTGGAAGAGCTCACTAAGACGTGATAAGGCCGCCCATTAAGTGGTACTCTATTTTTATACGTAGTTGTAAGGTTTCCTGTGTGTTCCAGTGGGCTTCAACATTTTCATATACTCACCCATAGCCTAATTAAGCTAATATATTCATACGTTTTTTCCGGCTAAGTAGATTTGTACGCATATCAATTGTAGTGGTAGAGTTACTGTAAGATATAAAACCTAGTTGATGTTCAAATTCGTACTGATATATTGTGATTTACAGATCAGCTTATATTTATCTACGACTAGGCTATGCGCGTCATAATTAACCTAAATAATTAAGCTTACTTAGATGTCCATTACACACAATTAATCTAACTCGAATCACCTGCGCTAAGCCTATCATTTCTCTCATAAACTCAAACTTGAACATTAATAAGACTTTAATTTTTAGTTTTATAGCATTGAAATGCTTTATAAATAGGAAATTTTTGAAAGATTGTAAAAAAAAA
>NC_052121.1:9758521-9762314 GCF_012273895.1 Zerene cesonia | reverse complement strand
AAGTTGTTGTATTTGTGATTAAAAGTATTTTCTTTCTTTCTTTCTTTCAGATGAGCCGGCAAGAAACTCTGTAGTGGCTCCTTTATAAAGCTAAAATACTCACCAATAATCTAATTGGGCTTCAAGAACGCGTCATCAAAGAGTTCCAGCTCGTGGCACAGGTAGTTGGCCTTGTTGCGCAGCTTCTTGGCCGACGTGGACGCGTCGTCCAGCATCTTGATCGCGTCGCGGACCTCCATCAGCTCGGAGTCCATTTCCGTGGTGGCCTCGTCGATCAGACGGCACAGCCTCGCGAACAAAGTCGACAGTTCCCTGGGGGTGGAAGTAGTTGGGTGAAGCGTGGGTCGGTAGGTGTGAGTCTAAATAAGTATGGATAGTGTGGGCAGAGGTGCGAGTGGACAAACCTTCAGAAAGAACGAGTTTGCTAAATAATTATTAATCATAATTAAACAGGTAAATAAAGTATTGAAATGTGGACAAATGTATGGTTAAGTGGAAAAGTTTTCGGGACTTTTTCGAAACTATTTGTGTATAGAGATACCTGGAACTTGGGATTGCGATGATTATGTTTTATCCTTCCTAATATTATAATAGCGAAGGTGTTTTCATTTGTATGTTTGTCTTGCTTTCAAGTAGCAATAGAGCAGTTTTATGGTACGATTTTTGTATATGGGGATAATTTGTAGGCTAGAGAGTGATATGCTTTGCAATGGTTTAACATTTCATTCCCATGTGAATTTGATTCGACTACGCGGGTAAAACGCTGGTTTAATATAACACAATATACGTGAATACTACAATATGAAGATTCTCTGTACTCTGTACACCTGACACAGTTGAAATCGCACAAATTTCTTCCATCACATGAAGTGTTTTGCAGGCAGACGAAACCTAAGAAGGGGGGGGGGGGGAAATTCCAAATTTCCGTTGAGCATGTATTTATCGAATTGCGCCGGTACTCACTGCTGCACCTGGTGGCTGCAGTTGGCCGAGGTGAGGTCGACGATGAGGCGCAGCTTCTTGCCGGCGTGCGCGACGTACTGCCGCTTGAAGACGCGCTCCTGCGCGTGCGCCGTCCACGTGAGCCGCTCGTACGCGTACAGCGCGCCGTACACCACGCCCGTCGCCACCACCACGCGCCACCCCACCGTCTTCAGCAGCTGCGATGCGTTAGATAGACCAAACTTTAGTGCCCACCCAGTGGGGTAGTGGATAGCACAAAAAAAAATCTAAATCGGATCGTCCAGTCGAAAATACTTAGGCAAAAAACCAAATAAATATATATACAATTACAATCGAATTCAAATTCCTCTTTTTTCTTAAGTCGGTTAAAAATAGACATCTCACCAAACCGGACAGTAGGAGGCCACCCATGGTGCCCTGCGAGGTTAACGCCGAGAGCGCGAACTTGGAGACCATGCCCCACTCCTCCGCGCTGAGTGGGCCCACGCCGACGCCGCCGTTGCTCACGCGCTGCACCTCTGCGACCGCGGGCGGGCCTATGGTGGGCGGGATCTGGGGACACCCGCGAAACACTAATTTGAGAAACCAGTATGTGAGGGTTTTTGTGTTCTTGGATGAGGGGAATTCTTGGTCACGATGCCATTAAAATAAAAGTTGTTATTGACTTTTCCACAAATGTGAAAAATGTGAATATGTGTTTTTCTAAACATAAAGTACACAATAAGATAAGATATACCTACCAAAACAATTTCTTTTTTACTTAACAAAATTACAATTAAACAGTTAAAGCTGCCAACTACTATATATCCATAAAATCATCTTTTATTCCGTGAAAAGGCTGAATTTAAAGTTAATAAATGAATCCTGCCAACCTAAACTGTAAAAAAAAAAAATTTTTTTTTACCATTCGCATGCCAGCTGTGACTGACGCATTGTGAAGATCATGTTTTACAAATAACACCACTGTGTAAACATTTTTCGTGCGAATTGATTAATGTCCTTTTATTTCATTTAATTTTAAACTCACGGGCGTGTACTGCGGCGGATTTTTAAGCGCTATCTTATTCGTGTTCTTGCCCTGGAAGCGCTGTATGAGCGCCGTGATG
Organism: Zerene cesonia; assembly: GCF_012273895.1. Lineage (NCBI taxonomy): Eukaryota > Metazoa > Arthropoda > Insecta > Lepidoptera > Pieridae > Zerene > Zerene cesonia. The sequence goes on along the minus strand of NC_052121.1, from coordinate 9,760,245 downwards.
CCGTACGAGAAGCGGAAGCTGAGGTCCTCCTGGAAGTCGGCGCACAGGTTGTCGCAGTTCAGACGGTATAGCACCTGGAAATGGGAAATACAAAAAAAAGAATTATAACAAGGTATTGTAGAAACAACATAATTTACTAGATCAAAAAAAAGATAATACTATAATAAATGTCCCTTATAATTAGGAATGGAAAATAACTAAATCATGAATAAAGTAATACCTCAAAAGGTTGTTGATGCGGCACGATGACGCTTGCGGCGGCGGCTCTTTTGTGTATGGGAAGGATGTTATACATGCGATCTGAAAATATAGTTATAAATGAAATAAAAAGTAATAATAAATTTTTTAATGTGGTCAATTTGTTATAACGACAACAATTCGCAAGCTATTTCGTCTGGAAAATACAAATTGTTTATAAGCTTTTCTATACAAACAAACGTTGCCTTCGATCACTCCCATACAACAAATACACTAGAGCTCGACTGGTCTCATACCCGCATATACCCGCATAGATCACTCACCCGCCATCTCCTTCTGCGCCTCGTCCATCTCGTGGCCGATGTCGGCGGAGAGGCGCTTCTTGAGCCGCGAGCCGAGCCCCGCCTCCACGTGGCGGTGCAGCGCGCGCTTGTACTGCTCCAGCGCGCCGCGCTCCGTGCGGAACGGCGTGTCGTACTCGTCCACCAGCGCCGACAGCCGCCGGATCTCTTGGCTGAGCGTGAGCGACACCTGCGGCCCGGACGGGGGGAGGTGAGCGGGCTTTTGGGATGGTGGAACGCGTGTATGCTACTTGTATTTCGGACAGTTATATAAGATTTATTTAAAAAATAAAATTAGTGAAAAAATAAGAAACTTGAAATGTACAATGTTGGAAGGTTCTTTGTTTACCTTTAGTCAGTATTTTTGCAAAAAAAATTTCAGGTGTTATTTTTCCTCTCTCCGCATTGAAAAGGTATAATACTTATGATTTTCATTTTTTTTAAACAGATCCAATTAACGATGATCGAGCAAAAACATCTCACCTTATGTTCAACACTCTCAACCATCCTCCCAATCTTGTCCTTCATCTGTCGCGTGATGGAAGTTAGCTGCTCCTCTATGGACGACAGTTGCTCCTGCAATATCCTCTGCTTCTCCACTTTCGAGGCTTTCATGTCGCACGCTGTATTGTATATCTGCAATTGACAATATGTCATTTTTTATAAGACCATGGTGGAAAAACACAGATTCTTTAATTTGTTCCCCTGTCTACTGAAAAAAAAATATCGCATTTTGAGAGAAAATATATCAAAACGATAAAAATAATCTGATGGCGTCATACATACGATAGAATAAATGTGCCTATGCCAAATTTTTACATAAACCAAAAAGTTCAACCTGTCTCGTTACTATGACATTTATAGTAATGTTATTTTTGTGAATTTTTCTAGTTTATTTTCTTTAATTTTAATATGAAACTATAGATTGACAGTTTTTGACAGTTTAATAAAATCTTAAGATTTACAATGTTAACAAAGGCTGGTTAGAGATTAAAACTTTTTTTTAGAATTTGTCGTATTATTAATTAGTGTTCGCAAATGAGAAAAGTAGAATCTTTGAAGAGTAATTAGGTGAACCGTTTGTTTATACAGTACATGCTAATTAAGACAATCCTCCCCCCCGCGCGCTAACGTGGTCGAGCTAAGCATACACGCGGGATACCCTGTATGTAACCACTACCCCCC
>NC_052121.1:9732082-9758282 GCF_012273895.1 Zerene cesonia | reverse complement strand
CGTCCGCGAGGATCGGCGCTGTGGACGACAATATCACGCTGCTCATCATCATCACCCCACAAATGTTCCCACTGCTGGAACACGGGCCTTCCATGAGGGTTCAGACCAGAATCTACCACTCTGGTCAAGTGCGGGTCGGCAGATGTCGCATGTCGATGAACTTTTGATTCTCGGACATGCTGGTTTCGTGCTTAGATAAATTGAAAAATCAACTTATTTCCTGCACGCTCGCCTGGTCTCAAATCCCCGACTTGTCAATTTTAAGTCAAAGTTAATTACCACTGAGCCAACACTGCTTTCATTCATCCTGCATGATATTCATAGTAAGCCTCTTTATAAACAATTTCTGGTGAATTAAATTGTTTAACTGCTGACTGTACAATAATTTTACAAATGACACTTGAATCAGAAACATGTCATCTAGGAAACACAACAGGGATTTTTTTTCGAGTTATCCAATTTAGTGTCTATAAATAATGTCAAAGATGCTTTGTTAACTATATCAAGGTTTTCTCAAATTATTTAAACACATATTTTTTTTGAGAATGTACAACTTAAACATTATTTCATTCTTAACTACGCACGATTCCAATATAACTTAAACATTGTGACCCTAATAAATATCTATACTATAATATATATTTATTTCATTATAAATCGAATCGTCCCATCTCTATCGACTCACACGACACCGGCTTCTCCCGTTCGCGCATGCGCGTGAGCAGCGCCTCCTTGGCCGAGATGAAGAAGATGCGCTCCTCAGCCTCCTTGGGCGTGCACACGCGCAGCTCGCGCGACAGGAAGTCCACGCAGCGGTTTGCGTGCTGGCTGCGGACCTACGGAACCAAAAAAAATATGTAATCAAGCTTTTTTTTTTTGTATTTTATTTATCACACTATATCACACTAATATTATAAATGTGAAAGTTTCGTTTGTTTCTATGTTCGTCCGTCAATCACGATGAAACTACGTAACAGATTTTGATGAAAATTGGTATACATACAGGTATGAGCTGATTTGGTTGATAAGATACTTTTTATCCCAATTAAATGCTCTCTTGGGATAAAACAGGAATCTTGATATCCAGGCGGAGCCGGGACGAGCGTCTCGTTATAATATATATATTTTTTAAACAATAATACATTGACCGGTAGCTTGGAACATATATAACATACGATTTGAAGCTCTATGATAACTTAACGATAATCTAGATGGGACAGGATAAAAAAAATCGAGTTAAATACTGCCAACACCCGGATATTTTTATAACTAAGGTTTACTATAGAAGAAATGGAACAAAAATTTGAAGGGGAAAATGTTGAAAGTTAATTATTAGATTATCATACTCGAATCTCAGTGGCATGAAGATGTTTATTCATTGTAGTGAATGAAAAAGCAGTACGAATCCTATAGCAAAATACACATTAAAGAAAGAGTGTATATTACAACATATGTTATAATATTTAGGTATGGCATTTAAAATGATATAATTATGAATATTTACCTGATCTAAATATTCAGGTTCGGAGGCGGACGCGTCCCATCGATTGTTCAGTATAAAAATGTTCGGTTGTGATATCTTCGTTGATACTTTATGAAAGAAGTTCTTTTCCTGTGATTGTTAATAAATTAAGTAATTATTAGATCATCGTCAGGATATTGATAATTGGTGCAATATTCATTTAATTTTGCAATAATTAATTTTTTAATTTCAAACAAAAAATTATAAGATCACCTGCATCATGCTATGAACATAATCATTGAAATCATCCAAAAAAACTAATTTAAACATGATCCCACAAATTTTTCTTAAATATATTTGAATACCACACTTTAACTAGGGAAAAACTTTACAAAGATATATATTAAACACTCACAGTGACCATAAGCGTGGACTCAGCATTTGCCACCAGCACAAATACATCAGCATCCAGACAGTACTTATCTATCCACTCGTCCAGGTTCGGTGTGACATCCACTCCGGGGCTGTCCACCAGCACCACGTCGTCCCGGAGAAGGGCACATAGCTCTCGGGGCCAGTAGACGTGTACTAACGATGACTCTTTGAGACGGGTGGTGCAAAGGGCATGGCCAAGCTGACTGACTGACTGGAATGGTGGTATTTTAATAAAATTAATGGGAGTTTATAAATATTTAACAAAATTCGTAGTTATTATGATATAATAGTCTTTTCTTGCATTGTGCAGAGTTACACTTAAAATAGAAAGGAAATTTAAAAGTGTAGTTACATAAAAGTTTTAATTATGTGTGATGCCTTACACAGTAATGTTCAAAAATTCTAAACAACAATTTAATTTTCTGAGAAATATGGTTATGTATGTATTAAATTCCAACAAAAAAAACTTGATGTCGAAAATTACACCATTTCACTATGATAATATAAATCTACCTCAACATTAAGCTTCTCCTCCGAGCCTTCAGTCTTCATAAAAGCTTCATCTGTATCTGACCCTTCCACTTGGAGAAAGCAGTTGGTTGTATGTCCAATACCACTCGGCAGGATTTTATCGTGTAACATAGCGTTTATCACTGTGCTCTTACCATTGCTGGTCCTAATTATTACAAAAAAAATGTTAATTCATATTTTACAATTTTTTTATAGACGTAAGTGAATACCCTTGTCCCCTTTTGGAGTATGGGGCAGATACATCGTGCATCATGATTCTATGCACACATGTTAACTACTGTGCCAAAAAGGGATTCTGGTTATAGACATAAAGTCGCAACCTGTTTTAAAAAATTTTAAGGAGAAAATGTGAACAGCACTGGTCAAGAACAAATAATGATGCTCTCTCTTTCTATCTCTAAAATGTTTAATGTGGTGAAATTTAATTGTAACATGGATAATATATTTGGATGGATAACTTATTTGTGTTAGTATTTATGGTATAAATACTAACACAAATAAGTTAAGGTCATTATACATGGGCATTAAATAAACAGTAAACTTTATCAGTATGTTATCTAATTATTGTATCAGTGAAGGTATTGAGACATAACACACAGTCTTATCTTTTACTGCCCTGACCACCAAATTTTCCTTTACCTTATTGTAGTCAATCCGGGTGACCGAGACCAGAGGTGATTTGAAGTAACACCCAATAGACTTGTAATAATGTAATTCACGCTTTTTATCTGTATTTTCTAAGACATTTTTAAAACACACAGAAAAATCACATGTACCTTCCGAAAAAAGCAACTTTCATGTGATCACGCTTGAGTACTTCCCGTATCGCCTGCACTTTGCTGACGTAAGCTTCGACATTTGTAATATCTTGTGGTGTCGCAATGCCATTGTCCCCTGATACGGCTGAAAGTTTCAACATATTTTGATGATAAATTTGATGAATATAATATATGACACTAAACATAAGCATGTACATAGTTCAAGTTTGATGTTATTGCATTGTGATAAAGCCTTTAATAAAGAAAAAGTTTAACTATAAAATATTGGACTCCTTGTGTGGTACACAACACAGACAGAAATATTTCATGCCTCAGAGATATATTTCCTTTTATTTCAAATTCAATTTATTCTTCAATGTAAATGATAAGTTGAAAGAATAAATTATACTTGTGTAGAAATCTCCCTTTTTCACTTTTATCCATTAAATAACTGAGGTACTGTGTTTGGTACATCAGCCAAATATTAATAATATTAAAAAAAATACTGATCTGTTAACTTAATATAGAGCTCCATAAATATATAACAGAAAAATTTATTTAAGAATAAATTCACAACTTGTGTTTGAAATGACAAGTGTAAGAAAACACATTATTTACATACAACCAAATATACAACCTACATTAAGAGCTGGAATATTTGTTAAATCTTCAACCTTAACCTACACAGTTAATATCCAAATTCCCAAAGCTATTTGCATATTTAATTGAATACTATAGTAAGCATATGTATAGTTTTATTAAAATCTCTATAAGATATGAATCAATATTTTATTATATCAGATTATATAACAGATTCCATGTTGTTAATACTTGACTCACATCAATCAATAGCATACACTTGAAGCTGACCTCAAACAAATGACTGTATACCTATCACATAAGTATAACACATATAGCTCAGTACTCTGTTAGGACCAAATCAAATGAATAAATTATATTGTTTTTTTAGAGCAGTGCTCCATACCTTTTAGTCTTTCCTGTACTTTGAATGTAGCCCAGGTTCAGTTAAATGATCATGTATATTATAATATTAAGATACCAATATCAGATTAATTTTTATAGGTTTCCCCAAGGGATCAACATATCCATAAATTAAAATATGAAGCATGTAATATATTGTTTATGTTTATGACATTGATCCATCCATAGATTTTCTCTTAATTTTGTGTGTGATATAACAAATGTATATTATTTAAGTGCTACTTAACTCACCATGAATAAAAGTGACTGCGTCTTTGACATAATCATCAATTTCAATAAATATATCGTTTATCTTCTTCTTTGCTCTCACAAATATCTGCAGGGGAGAATCCACATTGGACACATTCACACGCATAGTTCCATTGTTCATAGCGACATTATGGGGCCCGTCGCCAGCCATCATAGATATTGAACGGTTAACATACGCAGCCATACGGGAAGGAAATAGTCACGGTTTTCGTTAGCTGTACCTTACGGTGGACAAGCCAATGTTATATTCAAATCACTCCTACAGATAACACATAACATGCAGGTACAACTGCAACAAATAAAAAGCGTGAATGTCTACTTCATAGTGGATAGCATATCTAGAACAAAAATATAATGCAGATATCCAGAGTGGTATCGGTACTGGTTTTTTTTGTGTGCATTTACTATCGTCACATATTCCAATTAAGGTTATGTTGGCAATATATAAATAAAAATAAACAAATAAAGCAGAAGTATGAAAAAAATTAACAAAATTTGCAAAATAGCAGACTAAAGCGGAACTTAGGCAATTAAACGTAACATCTAGAAAAGAGGCACCTTATCATCCCGTTGCATCATAGCCAACAACATTCATCACTGCAGTTCCAGCCGCGTGAAGGAATATATTAATTTATTAAAACTATTTATAAACTTTATTCATTTAAATATACAATTCGACGTAAAACATCTGACAGCCGATGGATCTAAGTCAAAATTTATCTGCGCTGAATTTCAGGATTTAATATATTTTTAGTATCACAATCTTTGAATACACAATAATAACACTAAATAACTTACCAGTTTTCTATAATGGCATTTTGTACGGATAACTTTATAAGTTAAAATTTATTTTTCGGCAGAAAGTAGAAAAATACCTGAAAAATTTTTCATATAAGATTTTTTTAAATGATTGGTTTTTGATTACACATACTGTAGATACTACAGAAATACGTTAGCGATACATTAAATCGAGGCACGTGATTGGTTGGAATTAATAATTTGAGTTAATTCAAAATTTTATCCAATTGCTATTGTGGATAATACGTAGACACTAGACGGAGAAACGGAATGAACGTTGGATCCATAGGCAATAAATAGAACTTACCATGTTCCAAAGCTATTATTATATTTAAAATAAAATGTAGCCTAATTGTATTATATTAAGAAACTAATAGAAGTTATATAATTTATTTTAACGTTAAAAATTCATTAATATCAGCAGCATTACTTCATTAAATTAAGTGAAAAATATTTTGTTTATGGTCGCGTCGGATTGACATATTTTGTAAAAAATGTGATTGTCAATTCGATAAATGGCGGATTTAGGCAAATGTATTGAACCGCGTATGTTATCATAATTTAATAAAAGTTCGGAAGTGAATTAAAACATTCATATTTAATTTATTGTAACAGTTTATAAATTACTCGACAACCTTAAATTTCCAATATGTCTCGGTCAGCGCGGGCGGACACAAGAAACAGAGTCAAAGATGATATCAAAAGAGTCATGCAAGCTGTTGAAAAAGTTCGCCATTGGTAATATTTATTTTCATAATTTTATAAATTGAACTTAACAAAAATTAAATTTTCATGGGTCTTGTATTCATTCAATTTTAAGGGAGAAAAAGTGGGTGACCATTGGTGAAACCACTATGAAGATATATAAATGGGTGCCGATATCCACGAATGAACAGAAGAAAAAGCATGCCGCTAAACGGGAAAATAAAGAAAATACCCTGACACCTAAGAAGATGCACGATTCCTCGAACTCAAACTTCGGAATGGCTGAGGATTCCAATACATGTGAGATAAACTGGCAACTTATGTTGTGTGATAACTTTTAAACGGTTTCGTATTTTTATTTCAAACATATATTATGCACAGCGAAAAGTATAGCAACAATCGCTTTATTATATTTCAATACTACTTTATGATAAAATACTCTCTAAGTCTTAATTCATTAAAAAATTTTTGGTTAATTATATACGTCTATGATTTTTTAGGTCATTAACATGTTGAGTAATATTTGCAATAACTATTATTTGGTTAGGTTTATATTTAAGTAATAGAAGATTATAACTAGATTTAACCATTTTTTATTACTATTGCATATGATCCTCTGTTAAGATTAAACAAAAAATATTTTTCTTCTATGTATGATTATATTTTGGACCATAATGTAATGTATTAAGTATTCATCCAAGCACTGTATCAATCATTCCAGGTTTCTCTACAGTAAGTGACTCACAAGGGCCAACTGACTTTGCTTCATCCCATATGAACTTCTCTGAGGACTCCAATTCACAAAGTAGTGGGACGACAACACCAGCGAAACGGTTAAAAACGGACTGAAAGCGCGGGCTCTAGTCTGCTTGGATTCAGTGATAATTTATTTTGAAGTGATTTAAGTGAGTGGGTGTTATGTTACTATAAAGTACAATGTTTATTATTTAAGATATTCTGTATAAGTTCATGTGTTCTATGGTTGTAACAATTTGGTGGTCAGGCAACATGCAACAAACATAAGCTGAATATGATTTAGGCATATTCTTTTTTTTGGATCTTATGTGAGTTTATTTAGTAATTATCTATATGTATGATAAAGAAATGAAAAACTGTGTCCATACATTAAAGATATTAAAAAATTATAATGGAAGGGAGTAAAAAAAATACTAAAAAGGGTTTGAGTAACATTATTTGACAAGATGCTGTGATCATACGATCAGACGCGATAAATGTATATACAATCTAGATAAACAAAAGATATGACTGATTTTAAATGTAAAATATAGCCATATATTTCATTTTAAATCAGTCATAAAGCAGTAAAAATTATACAAATTATAAAATGATGAATGTTTTTAAGGCATGTTTTAATTGAAACTAAAATTCTCATTTTACCTATTATTACATTATACTTTTGAAAGTACCACCAGTGGTTTGAGTTTTCACAATCAATTTTGTATCCAAAATGTACACAGTATGAAGTACTCGAAATATTCTTACTACCAACATGAAAATGTTTCAGGAAGTTTGTCAAATAGTTGTCACACAGGTTTACTTGTAATTTTATATGATTCACTCTAATAATTCACAGAAATTATTTGGCTATGCTTTGCCAAGAGATATTGTGCCTAGGTTATATGTAAAGCAGCAAGAGCTTTCAGATATGAATAAATAGGAACTGAGGAGTTACATATAATTACCAGTTGTGCTCTCCAGACACTTGGTATTAGTAGTTCATTTAAATATAAATGCAGCAAATATACATTATGACAAGTTAGGTTGTGGGTGAATGATAGTTTTGATGTGTTTGTGGAAAATTAATGTATGCAATGAACACATGTAAAGCTTTTCTGGTTAGATTTTCTTATTAGATTTATTTTGACTTTCTTATTTGTAGCATATGCTACAATTATATGAAGAAATTAGATAAAAGAAAGATCACAATTTATGTACATGGTGTTATGTGCTTGGTTAATTCAGCTGAATTATAGTAGAATTATAGTACTAAGAATTTATTTATGTGGAGGATAAATATCAGAGGTGTAATTGTGTTATTGTGACACTTCCATGTTCTATAGCCTCCATAGAATAATTGTTCTTTATTACATGAATTATAATTCTTGGAATTGTTTTGACTTAAAATTTTGCATTTAATAATTCATTTAAGATGCATGTGTCTTTTGATTTTATTTATAAATGCATGACAAGAAATGAAATGATACAGACAATTTTTATTATTTGTTGTCACTCTCAGGATAATGGTCTTCATTAGTATAGGTATGTGTTAAAAAAATTAAATATTGTGAATAATAAGACACAAATAATATTAAATTTAGGAAAATCTCGTCTAGTTATTGTGCATTTTCATTAATGTTAAGTAAAGATTTTTATGTTCGTGACAATGTTGTGATTTACCTACTTAACAAAGAATCCATACAAATATTAATGAATTATTGAATTATTATAGATTGAGTTTTTATTTGATTTTTTAATGAATTGTAAGAATTAATAAAAATTTAAAGCGCGCAATTTATTCAAAACAAGAAAACGAGATTTATGATCTATATTACCACAGTATAAATAAAAAGCATACAATGGTACAACATGCGTAGCATAGTAAAGGGCTAAAAAATCGCGGTTTTCAATAATAGAAAATAATATGCTAATGAAGAAAACGATACTTTAACCGCGCGAAAGCCCCTAAATAATGTCCCGAGCTGTTGCTGCGAGCTGCATGGCGTATGTAGCCGCGTTCCTCGCCCCTTGCCCCCCACACGATGACCTGTCAGACGACTTGGTTGACCGACTATATGGATTATTAGACTGAAATTATTGCTTGAATAATTTCTATATTATAGGCTGGTTATTGAAAAGTCAATGTAATGAATTTTAATGTAATTTCTAAATAAAATGTATTCTCCATCTCAAACATTTTTAATTAATTAAGTTGAATGTTTGTAAATATTTTTCTGAGAGCTATGTTTCATTTTACTTTCTTATTTAGAACAGTAATACCATATCTATATAATAACGTAACGTTGTGGTTATAAAGAAGTCATAGCTCTGAAAAACTGTTTTTGTAAATATAATACATAAAAAATGAAAAATGTAAGGTATCTTCCAAATATTTGGTCAATGTGAAAAATGCATTATCGTACCATATAGCTGGATCGCCAGTTAAAATACATTATTAAAAATATTCGTGTGAAATAGCATGTAATATATTTAACATCTAACCAGTTAGCACAATGCCAGATGGTATGTGACTTGATTTCTCAAGAATGGGCTTGCTTCAATGATTGGAAGATTGTTAATAAAGGCACAAACAAAAAGTAACAAACAGTTATTATATAATTTATAAATCCCTGTAAATTAAACATGTAATAAATAAGAAAACAGCATTTGTAAGTATTAATGTACCAGAAAAAAACCTACTCTGAATTGTAGTAAAGATATACTGAGATTATAAGATGGTTCTTGAGTGAAATTTGTTTCATTTTGTATTCCTACAGACAATATTCGATTATTTGGTTTGTCTCCTGCATCACAATATTATTATTTTTTTATTTAACCTTCATTAGTCATATATTTGAGTGTATTATTTTTAATCGACTTCGATAAAGGAGAAGTTTCGTTACTTGAATAAATACACTCGTTATATGTGTTTGTGGACAACTTAGTTTTTATAAATCAATGTTGATGATTGCTTTTGATTTAGAAAGTGTGGTCCTATCAAGAGAAAACCAGGATTTCATTCTGATATTTTTATTTATTTTTGACATGTAAAACATTTAATATAAAGAATTGATATCAACTTGACTTAAATTATTGTAAAAGCAGTAAAGTAAAGCGATACTAATTATCAGTTGATAATAAAATGTCTCAAACATTAAAATGTCCTCGCACTAGCAGCGTCAAATTAACAAAATTTCCCTGCAAGTTCAACATTGTTGATTAATAGTTAAAAAATTATTAGTATATAATACTCATTGTTATAAAGCATATAAAACTAACCTAACCCTTAAAGATTGTTTCTTCTATGATAAAACAGTTTTGATATTTGATTATTCTTCTAAAATTTGTTTAGCTATTTGCTGTTTATTTATTAGGTATCATATTTTCGCAGCTTATTAATTAATTCCACGAAATTTGTGACAAATTTTACTTCATTTAGGTAGTATTTTTAATGCGCCTGTCCTTTTCCGCGATAGAGGGCGCTCTCAAGTCTCAGCGCATAGTCGTTGTGTATCAGCAATTGTCAATACAACCTTGAAATTTTGAATAAATTGTTTTATTTATCAAACATAACTTGTTTTACATTGATATTTTAATATATTCATTGAATATAATACCGTTTACCCGTGGTCGGTGGTTGGTACATATTATATACCTAGTCTATAGTACTCGGTCATATACATATGCCATGGTAAAACAATATTAATTGAAATAGTTTCAGTAGTTCCTGAGATTTGCGCATTCACACAAACAAAGTCTTTAGCTTTATATTATTAACATATATGATATAAAGCCTTGTCGAAAAAGCGACAATATAAAAAAAACCGTTCTTCGAAATTCTCCTATTTTCATATTTTATTCTACTATCTTGCCATATTATTTGCTTGCTATATAACTATTTTACCATGGAATTATAAATAAAATATAATAATATTCGTTATCACTTTTACATTAACAATGATAACATATTTATTCGTAGTTACCAAAAACCACATAATTTATATTTAAAGTACCAAAGTACATGATTACGCTATAGGTAGTAATTTAGATTTTATATGAAACTTAACTGGCAGGTAATGAGGGCTATATAAAACTGTTTTCTTACGAAGTAATATCAGTTTAATACTTGTAGCAAGAGAATTAACTCTAAAAATGTCTACAGAAAGCAACCTTCCTGCAATCGAAGATGTTGATGAGAAAACTGTGCAAGAAATCCTCAGTTATACGCGTAAGTTTTTATTTTTATTTGTTTAAAATCTATCCCTTCGTGTTTCCAAAATATCTTAGTATTTTGGCATAATACTGAATTGTGCACCAGTAACATAATTTAAAACTTTATGTCACTTCTGTATAGTTGTAAGCGATTTTATTTTTAGCAATAAATTATTTCTCCCGGCCATCCCACTTCCCACCTCAGAAATCCAATTACTAATTAATCCTATTTGTATATATTATTTTACTATTATTTATATTATTTTAACCCGTTATATAAGTTATATTACTATATTTATGAAATTGAGAAAATCTATAAAGAGATCCTGAGCTTCTTACGGAGCGTTCTGAGGCAGCTTTTGTCTCTTTTATTTTGTGTAAGAGCGGGCAACCGAGTAGACGTTATTTACCTGGAAAACGATTACCACCTCCTCCAAAGACTCCTCTACTACGTTCAGGAGTAGAGGAGTCTGCGAAATCGACTGGGAAGGGTGAGGAAAACGAAGCGGGCTAATATAACCGTCAATGATATTTTTTTAATAGAGCAAAAAATAATGATTATTAAAAAAATTTGATTTGTTTAGAAAAAAAGAAACGCTACGTGTACGTGGGACCGAATCGGTACTTCTATCCCGACACATACAAAACATTCGGGCCACAGATCTATAATTTCAAAGTGCGACCGGATGACGTGTTCCTCTTATGTTATCCGAGAACAGGTGAAACTATAAATATTAATCTATTTAAGATGTACTTATCAAACAACCCAAAAAGTCCGCACGATAGAAGCCGCACGCTAGCACGAATTATACGAAAGTACACGAAAGTATGGCAAAAAAGCGTTGTCAATTGTTTTTTTCATAATAGAAGAAAAATTTTTTTCATAATATAATAGAAGAAAAACCATGAGGCGGGTTCGAGCCTGCGTCCTTCGCTTCGTAGCAACGACATACACCATTTAGCTACTCAAACTCAAACTCAAAAAGAGCAATCCATGAGTAGCGGATTTCTTTTACTCTTACCTATATTTTTTACTAGCTGCGCCCCGCGGTTTCACTCGCGTACGTCCGTATCCCGTAGGAATTTCGGGATAAAAAGTTGCCTATATGTTAGTCCAGTTGTCCAGCTGTCTACGTACCAAATTTCATTGCAATCGGTTCATTAGTTTTTGCGTGAAAGAGCAACAAACACACACAAATCCTTACTAATTTTCGTATTAATAATATTAGTTAGTATTTTTATAACTTTCGTAATAATTAAATCAATCCACTTATCTCAAATCTTAAGAAATATTACAGGCTCAACGTGGACTCAAGAGATGATATGGCTTCTGAATAATAACTTAGACTATGAAAAAGCTAAATCGGTGGACATGGATACTCGCTTCCCGCTTATAGAGTATGTACATAGTGTAGAGAATAAATAATAGCATAAATTATTCCTGACATATTTATCAATATTAAAATCAACGTTTCATTTGGTTTAAAACATTTTCTCTTCTTTCGATTCTTCATGGCAAAATAAAAATATATATATATATATATATATACGTGTAAAATACGTATATATATATATATTTGTGTAAAATGACAAAGTACGTGCATAATTTATACAAAAAATAATACTTTGTTTCTTCCCAGTTACTGCCTAATGTTAACACAAGAGACGGAGAAGGATATTCTCGATAAAATAGACGATGATGTGAAAAGAGAGTTTCTGAAAAGCATACTCGAGCCCGGGGTCAATAAACTGCAGAATGCACCCTCACCACGTTTCATAAAAAGTCACCTACCATTATCTCTGCTGCCGCCGAATCTTCTCGACACAACAAAGGTAGACTGTTCAATTAAAAGCATAACTATATAGCAATTTTTACAAAATTTTGATACAAATTATAACACTACGATTTTTATTTTTAACCCCCGACGCATGAAGAGGGGTGTTATAAGTTTGTTTTGGCATCTGGCAGGATGTCTGTCTGTGGCATCATAGCTTTTAAATGTATGGACCGATTTCGAAGCGTTTTTTTTTTTTTCATTTAAAGGCCAGCTTTCTACTTTAGTATGTTTGATGAAAGTTGGTCAATGATGGCGGCAGACGTATCAGGTTTAAATATCATTAATTATGGGTAACAAATAAAAGGGCATGACTAGTAAAATATCACTGTTTAATTTCAAATTTAAGTTGGCCGATATAACGAGGGTATTTTAAAATAAATTTGATTTATTACTATATCTTTAAATGACAATCCTTATCGTCTTATCGTCACGAAGACGATTCTATCGCAATGCCGTGTATTTTAAAATAGGTGCCTGTTTTTCGTTGTAATTTTATTTACTTTTGATCTTAGAAATTTAACGAGATCCAATTATGCTTATCATTTTCAAGAGATGCAATCCATCGTTAAAGTTTGTGAAAAACAAAACATTAATTAAGATCAATTGTTTTAAATTATCAACCAACTAAAAATGCATCCGTGGTATGATATTTATATTTTATATTTATTCTTTACTTGCAGGTTGTTTATTTAATAAGAGACCCACGAGATACGATTGTCTCATACTACAATATAGTAAAACTTAGCTATTTAAAACCTGGTGTAGAATTTCGTTTGTTTTGGAACTTTTTGCGCCGCGGCCTTGGTATGAAGTTATTGCAATTTTATTAATATTTATCATTAGAATTAAATCAATAAGGATTATTATATGGCAACAATAATTGACAATGCGTTGATACTGGATGGATAGATGGAAGAAAGTAGCTACTATGTACATTTACATTAATGTTATAAAGAGGAAATTTTGTATTAAAATTTTGTGTAAAATTTTGTATTTTTGTATGTTGTAACGTTTTCACGCTAAAACCACTGGAGCGATTACAAAAATTATTTTTCCATTAGAAAGCTGTCACTTCACTCAGTGATATAGGCTATAATATAGCCTACAGCCATATACACATATATGTACCACGGGCGAAGCCGGGCCGAACAGCTACTAGTAAATATAACTATTATAGCCGGTTTCACTTCATACTTGCTGATGGTGTCTCTTTGGGTTGACATTGCGCGCGAGCACCTAGTAAATAATCTAATTTATTATAATATTTATTTACGAGTATTAGAGTTTATACATTTAAAGCGTTAAAGATTTTATTGGATGTTGATTTCGATCTACAGGATGCTAATTACGTAATGATTACGTCACGTCGTTTAAGTAGGGACGGAATAAATTAATCACTTATTATAGACTTGGTATTACATGATACATAAAAACAACTATACTTAGATATATATAGACTTGGTATTCCATGGATCTCACAACTTTTTACAGTAGAACTGTTTTTATGGGATATATTTTTCTTACAATAACATAAAACACACTTTCAGTTACATGGTCACCAATATTTCCACACTTGAAGGAAGCTTGGGCGAAACGACATCATCCAAACATGTTGTTCATATATTACGAAGACTTATCCAGAGTATGTATACATTTAATTAATTGATTAATTTTTTTATCTTAGTATAGTTCTTAAAGATGGCAACTTCTTCAGGAACTCGCTGGTAGCCTAAAGCGTATGGCCGAATTCTACGGCAAGTCATACTCCGAGGAGCAAATCCAAGAACTTTGCGAGCATTTGAAATTCGATAATTTCAAACGGAACGACTCCGTGAACCAGAGCAAAGTGCTACGTGACTTAGGTATCATTGATGAAGAGAACGGCTTCATCAGAAAAGGTATGAAACTTTTCTCCAAGCCGAATTTCATCCATAGCGCGTGATCTCGAAGAAACTATTGGTTACTACATGGTTCACAACTTTGCTGCGGGCGCATCCCGGCTATTTCACATTTAGAAGATGTAACTTTTAGCTTTGGGCGCTTTATTGAATTTTGAATCCAGTAAGATTTTATAGAATGCAATTTGCAGGACTACCAATTTGTTTTAATAGCGTCAGATGACCTATGTAACTGTGTCTACCCTCTGGCTACCCGTTTCTTTTTGAATTCTAGTTGAATATAACACAGTTTCTTAGTTATATCTTTACTATCTAGATTCTAGATACTAAGATAAGTTTTTTATTGTTCGATCTAGATGTAAAGGATTACGTTTTATTTGTATTAGGTAAAGTTGGAGGCTGGCGCGATTATTTCACAGGGGAGATGGAAGAAGAAGTTGAAAGCTGGATGAAGGAAAACTTAGCGGATACAGATTTTAAGTTTCCTACATTCAATCCGAAGACATAACTTATAAAATCTTGCATTACTTTTTTATTTATTGTTCTCGATGATCAAGGGTTTATGTACAAAGAATTTCCTTTATTTGCAAATTCAATTAATCTCAACTGGACGGGTTTCAGATTTAATGTGTTTTTATGTAACATCTAAGAATATCTTGGATTAGATTGAAAACTCTAATAACATTGTTGTATAAGGATTTATCAAAATATAATATCTGCATCGGTAAATCACTTTTATTTAAAATAATATTAAAGAGAAGTTTGTCGATATTTATTTTAATTAATATCCACTTATTTTTCCCATTCCTTCTTTAATCCATTAATTTTTTAGATTCATGGCATTAATGTATTCCATGTATTTAGAGATTAAAACTTTTTAACGGATTTTAAACGCGATTTATTCATTATCTTATTAACCCGACGGTTCGAACACTTTACAGCGAGCGTGGTCACGTCGTTACAAAAGTTTTTAATTTCTAAATGTATAACACTCGCGTAAAATGAAACACAAGAAAATATTCCATGTACTTGAGTATATCAGTTAAATAGAGGGCACAGAAGTATACATAGGGATATAGCGCAAAAATACACTTCAATAAATATAACAACCTTATTTGACCTTAGATAATTATAATAATGATTATGAGCTCATTTTAATAAACAACTAAACTGTCTGCAAATGGTTAGAACTAAACAAAATTTAAATGAGACCACATGGGAAGCATCAGCTTTCAAATAGAAATCAATTCAAAAAAAAACAAGAATCATTAAAATCGGTTCTCTGAGAAAAAAGTTATCAGGTAACAAATACAAATCAAAACAGTCATATAGCACAGAATTGATATTTGAAGTTATTCTAGGTGCGTCCTTGCGGTGTTCGCATGTAGTCTACGTTAATCGAATTTTTTCTATCTTTCGTGGGGAAATCTGTCAGTTCCCATGAAGGATATCTCAGGTCAGTGTCGGCGAGGTTCTCTTTGAGCCATCTGTCAGCTTGTTCCACCATCTCATCGTCGAAGTAGTCTCTCCAACCGCCTACTTTACCTGAAAACGATTTACGTATCGATAAAAAGTATAAATTCATTCGTACTCAGTATCGCTTTTTCTTAGATTTTGCGCTTCACTTTGTTTGTTTTTGTTTCTATGATCTTGCAATTGTTTTTGTAATGAAATGATAAACAGACCAGATCATGTTTTGTCTTTACCTAGGAACATACAGCCGGCTTCAAAAAAGGAAGAGGTTATCAAATCGACTATATTCTTCTAAAATCAATGTTATCTAGTTTTAAGTTTGTGCGTTAATTAATATAATAACAGTGGCTTATTCTCTAACGTATTCCTTTCTCAAACTTGTTATTTCTAGTTTTAGGTATTTCGATCTGTATGTGATCTCTCACCTTTCCTCACGAACGGCGCTTCCCCTTCCACGGCGAGGTCGGCATTTTTCATGAGCACGTGATTGACGGACGTGTTATCCTTAAAGTTATTGAAATTAAGATGGTCTGCCAATTTCTCCACTTGCTCTTGTGTTATTTCTTTACCTAAAAAGTCGGATACTCGACGGATGACAGCCGGCAAGTCCTGAAATTTATGTTATTTCGTAAATACACCACCTAATGCGAAAATAACTCTGATTATTCTGTCAGTCTGTTCTTCACGCCTAAACCCGAACAAGAACATAGGATATTTGATCCCAGAAATCCCACGGGACTAGGGACACTACTTAGGGAAAGCTTCGCAATGTCTATTTTTTCCTTTGACTGCGCGGGAAACCGTGGGAAAAGAATTAGTTAATGATAAAATCATTTAATTTGCCATTCAACATCGGTAAATGCGATCCAACATCCACAAATAAGAATAGGAGCGAAACCGAATAAAGAAATTATGAAATATAGAAAATTATAGTGAAAACACCGTTAGAAGATTCTCAATAAGATTGATGTAATAAAACTCTATATGTCTGATGTCATTTTATGAAAATTTGTTCAAAAATATCAACATAATTTTTTGTTTGTATGCAATAGAACAAACTTGATCAATCTAATGCTTGCATGTCAGCTCATTCAATGTAAAATATTATTATTACGGAAACTTTGAAATTATCATGAGACAATCAAAACGCAAGGTACGACTCCTTACAACCCTGAATAATTCGCAATAAACAGATTTTCTACATATATCTACTGTGAAAAAATTCGTCCTGTCAAGTGTAGAAGAATTCAAAACAGATTTCTTTATGTACATCTAGCTAATTTATAACGAAGTTAATCATTACAAAAATCTTTCTTGCTTTCCGTTGCTATTTGTCTAAAATTTAAAATTACCTTAGATAATTCTTCATAAAATATAAACAAAAGATTCGGATGATGTCTCATATTCCATGCTTCTTTAACGTGTTCAAATATTGGTGAATAGTGATCTGCAAAGAAAAATAATGTATGATGGGGAAAACTGGCTATTAGAATTAAAATATTAAATAAATGTGAAGTAATAGGTACTAAATATTAATAATTAATTATATGTGAGCGTAAAAATAAATCGCTTTAAAATGGAAAGCCGTACTTTCCATTTTAAAGCGATTTCTATCAAACAACGTCAGCATTAATTAGCATTAAAGAAAATCTCGGTGCATATTTTTGAAATTGTCTCATTGAATCCTTTGAAGGTCAATGTAAAATAAATTATCAGATAAGATAACTCCAAAATGCTAATAAATTTACTGTGCAGTATTATTAATAATTTGCGTTATAATAAGATCTTATAAAACTGCTGATATGCAATGTTGCAGTTTTCGTGATAAGAAGCTTATTAAATTATATTTTTAAATTAGCACCTTTGATATTGACTAAAAAAGATACTAGACAATGACAGGTAAAATTAATTAGCATTTTACTAAATAAATATATATGTATGTCTCATAACAATTAAAATTAACTCTCATTCTCCATTAAAAACTATGAAAACGCCGATAGACAAATGGCTTATAATACATTTTACAAATATCATGCAACTCTAATCAAGAGCACAATATCTCATACAACTTATCCAATCAACACCATACTATGTTATACCTTTAAAGGAGCAATTCTTGTATATATATATATATATATACATATATATATATATATAATTGGAATCTCGGAATCGGCTCCAACGATTTTCATGAAATTTAGTATACAGGGGGTTTCGGGGGCGATAAATCGATCTAGCTAGAATTTTTTTTTTAGAAAATGTCATATTCGTGTTTTATTCGTGTTTTTTTTTCCTGACATCTATTGGTGAATAATAATACTATTTTGCTTCGTAGCTAGCTGGACAACTGAAATAACACATAGGCACTTTTTATACCGATATTCCTACGGGATACGAACTTACGCGGTTTCAACAGCGGGTCACAGCTAGTATACATTTATATTACATACATTTATACTACATACATTTATACTACATACATTTATACTATATACTATTATAAGATATTTTAATTTGGAAGTCGAGCACGCTTCGGCACGAATTGGTCCATCTCACACCGGGGAAGTACCACAACCCCACAGACTCAGCGTGAAATAATAGCATGCTATTGTGTTTCGTACGGTGAGTGGAGGAGCCCGAGACCCGTTTCCTTTTCCTCACCCTTCTCAGTCCATTCCTTCTTTCCAGTAATCAATCCTTTCCTTATCCCTCAACCATTAAAAGCGGGAAGCGCATTCGCAGAGGCATTATACCACTGCAAATGTTCATGGGCAGTTGTGATCCCTTACCATGATGATGATGATGATGATTAAATATTTTTAATTGCACTTACGTAAACCCTTAATAAAGTAGTTCCAATACGTCTTAAAGTCCTTCGGCGCGCCCTGTATCGCGTACGTTCTGCTCAAGTGGTAGAAGGAAACCGCCGAATCCCTTGGGTCCCGTGCCACGTACACCACCTTAGCCGTATCCAGCAGCCCTGGTGGGAGCAACGACAGAGGCAGGTGGCTCTTGATGAACCTTGGCGATTTCAAATTGGCCGCCTTCACTGCGCCCGGTTTCGCCGTATCCGCAACGTGGAATTTTCTTGGGTTTGCTATGCTGTCTTCTATCATCGGCTTTAGAAACACCGGGTGTATTATGACTGAAATCCTGGGAAGGTAATGTGATATTAATGGTATGCGACGGTAAGGTCAATGTAATGAATGTAAATCAAGCATAGTTAGATGTATAAATATGAATCTATGGTGTGTAATTATAGGATGAGAACTTGGCAAAATATTGTGGCTTTGGGGCTAGAAAGAGCTATGGTCCCAGCTATGGAGCTATGGTGAAAAAATAAGAAGATAATTACGATGCTGTCTGTCAAAGTCTAGCGATTATTTATATACTCAAGAGTACCAGGCGTACGTTGAATTCCTTAACATTCCTAAAATGTTCATAATGCCTCTTCCTCATAACCCCAAAAGGGAACACGGTCATAATATAATGTGCTGTGTGCACAGGCCAGATTATTTAATTGTTAGCTCATTAATATATGTATATACTTCGATTATATAATTATTAAATGTATATACCAAGAACACTTACTCCAGGAATGGAAATCTGAATGGTAACGGTGTTTCTTTGGCAGATTCAAAATCGAGATCATTTTTCACCAACCAGACCAGCTCCTGCGTCCATGTAGTGCCTGTTGGTACAAATATATGTCTTTTTTATACATCGGTCCTTCTATTTTTTCACATTATATTATTTGATGGATGGAAGGTAGTTAGTTTTCCATGGTTAACAAGATGATTTGTGCGTCCGCTATAGGGCTTGTCTCATTATATGTGTTTAAATTAAACATGCTTATATAGTATCGTAATAAAAACTTAACAGAACTAAAACGCTTATGAATGTGTTCTTCATTTAAATCCACTACTCGTCGTAAAGACAACGATACGACGATAAATCGGCTCGCAAATCATATGAAATTAAAGTACGCCGATGAAACTTAACTGTATAAAAACATCATTGCTTTGTTCTAAATTAAGGTAATAGTTATGTTTACTGGAAATAAATCAATAAGTAAAGCTTGTCGTATAATGATATAAGCACCCCTGCACAACAGTCGGAACAATACTTTCGTTACTGTTCAGTTACTTAGAGTTCAGTTATTTGATTACGTATCTGGTATGTACGCCAAATGAACTCAAGACTTTCTCGGTCAGCTGTACTCGTTAGGCAAGTTCAAACATCACAGCAACATAAGTACTTTAAATACAAACAATGGACACATTACATCTCACAGAGAGCATGAGAGTGTATTTATTAACGAGCGTATTATAGTATAGTATTGTTATCTGTGGTACCAAAGAAAATAGGCAGCTATATGGCAAGGTATGAGAGGTGGTTGCCACCTTAAGCTGGCGTTTTGTCTGGGCGAAAAATGGGCGTGTCATCGTGAGAAAGAGCGAAAATGATAAAGTTTGTAAATTCGAACTGATGACAACATATCACGTTTGTTTCACAATCATAAATCATGTAATATTTCCACCTTTAACCCTTTACATAATATTATGTTTTTTGCCGTGTTAAATTTAAATTTTATCTCATCTGATTTTTTTATATAAAATACTACATTGTGAAATGTAATGCGCCTATAATATTCGTGCCAACGTTGCTATAGTTATAAAACTTATATTATTTTGCGAACGTTCACAATGGTCAAAAAAAGTAATAAACAATATTTTTCACATATCCTAAATAGCTTCATAATTGTATACATTTATTAGGAATTGTATTTTCTGTAACATATACATTCGTGTTTTAGTTTATTTAAGTAATCACAAACCTGATCTAGGAAATGTAACAACGTACACGTCATCTGGCTTCACCGGGATATTGTAAATGTCTTCAGCTTCCTCCTTATATTTATGGGGGAAGAAATATTTCTTGGGACCAACTTGCACGAAGCCCGTCAGTTCTCCTGTGTAATTTGAAATATTTTTAGAACTAGCATTAATTATATGGCATAAAAAACCAATGTGTTCCTATGGTCTTAGACCACTTAAAATGTTTTAAAAGAGTTAAATGTTTTAAACTAGCTGACCCGACCTTTTTCAAACACAGTATTTTTTTTTATTGTGTGATAGGGCAGCGCTTGACTACCATCTCGCCTGCTGGTAAGCGTAGATGTAGTCTAAAATGGAGCGCGCTTCCCTAGAAGGTACCTGTTCACTCTACTTTTGAAGATCCCCAGATTTTATCCGTCAGGGATCACAGACTCAGGAAGCATTCCAGTCCCTTGCGGTTCGAATAAAAAAACTATTATGAATGCATTAAAACCAAAATTATCAAAATCGGCTCAGCCACTCTAGAGTTTTAGTAAGACTAACGAATAGCAATTGATTTTTATATATAAGAAGATAAAGAGAATATATTCCAACAATAAAATACTACATAAAAATCAACATGTAATTTACGCAGATATTGCTAAATTTCATAACCTATTCACTAAAGGTTTGTGAAAAAATGTAATTGAAGGTACGATTTAAAAGCCATTATTAAGTTTAAAAATCCCAACATTGTTACTAACTTATTTTTTTATTAAACACGCTTTGTACTAAAACAATGTGTTTATTTCACTGAAAATAATATTCAAAAGCCACATACATGTACCTGTATAATGCACCATAAGTTCCTTAGCCAGATTTTCTTCCACATCTTTAATTTCAAACGGGAACGGAATTCGCGACATTGTCATAACTTTCTAAGCTCTTATCGTTTGCGCTTCTTAATATATGCTTGTTATCAGCTCGGTATAAATAATATAAAACTGTAGGTAATCTCGCAAATAAAGGGGCAATATCCTCAAATATTTTGTACAATAATCAAATTGTTATCTTCGCAACGTAATCTTATAAACTTGAACCTTCCTTTTCTCAAAGGCAAATATTACGAATTTATTGTTTTTTTATGTATGTGTATCGTGTCATAACATAATGGAGGATTTTAAAAGGCGACCATGAAATTTTGCGTGAAATCAAACTAAAACAATGAAGATTCCCAAAAAATCGGTACACCGTTACTACTCGATTTCGATTCAAACACGACCATGTGAATCCCCCTGGCCGCAAAGCTGAAACATCCTTTGATCTTAGTGTACCATTTCCTAGTTTAGATATATAGTACAAGCTTTTCTAATTATGTTTGATAGATGACGTTTTGTGAAATATCCACGATATTTAATCTATTATTTATTGTTTTTTTTTTGTTTATAACATAAGACAATATTAAAACTCAAGCGTCTTCAGTGTCCAATGAAGCGATAACTTTTTAGGAATTGAATCCTTTGTGGAGAACTCCAAAAGATTTTCTATGTCCTCAACCCCAATTACGATTGTGTTAACAACTGTTAAGTTCGCTCAAAGTTATTTCCTGAAATTTTGAATAAAATGGGAAAATTCTATTCTTTTTTAATTTATAACATTTAAAAAAGGTTTGAAATATTATGCCTTTTTATAAAATTGCCACTTTAGAAAACGTGTTTGGTAGATTATTTTTATTATAATTTGATACCTACCTCTGACAAAAATTTAAAGTCTTCATCGTTCATAGCACCCCGGTCTTCAAATAAATGTCCTTAGGGAATAGACAACAGATACCTACCTAGAAGCTAGATAATAACATGGCTTACTCAAATCAACATTTATATGCTTTGTTAGATTACACGCTGTCACAGAATGCATAAGAAAAATAAAGACTCACAGCTCAGTCTCCGTAGGTGATAGCGTGATATCGATGACCTCCCATTTAATTTTTAGTTTCATAGCATTAATCTATTCCGTCTACTAAAATTAATAAGTTAAATACAAGGTATATACAATATGGTTTACGGAGAAATATACACCAAAACAATTATAAAAACTTTATTTGAAATAAATTATAATAATAAATAGTAGTTATTTTTAATAAACACTTAAACCACATTTAAATTGTCCGAACTAGACCAAATTTAAATGAGAGCACATGGGAGGCATCAGCTTTCAAATAATAAAAGAAAAACAGTCATAATGGATAGCAGAACAGAATGGATAGCTTTCTTTCTTGAAGTCGTTTAAAGACTTCTTTCTTAGATTTACAGATTTCTCTCGAAGATTCTAGTTTCGTCCTTGCGGTGTGCGCACACACATGTAGTCTACTACACTAATAGATTTTTTTCTACAAATCCGTCAGTTCCCACGCAGGATATCTCAGGTCAGTGTCGGCGAGGTTCTCTTTAAGCCATCTGTCAGCTTGTTCCACCATCTCATCGTCGAAGTGGTCTCTCCAACCGCCCACTTTACCTAAAAATGATAGTGATGATAGAATATTATTCATTCGTAGCCAACATATCTTTCTCTTAGTTTCTGAGCGTAATTGTAAATTGTTGCACATTATTATACAATTATCGATTCAGTAGATCCAAAGATGACCCCCTACAACGTCACAAACTTTGCCTCTCTACAGTATTGAATTAAAGCATAAACATAATTTATTGTAGAACATATTATAAATAGTTTAAAACATTATTATAAGTACAGTATTCTTCAGTTATACTCAGATGCAATTAACACATATAATTAATTTGAAATAAATAGAATAATAGATTAAGAAGGTACCACTTAATACAGAGTCCTTCTTTCCAGTCATCAATCCTTTCTCTATCCCTTAGCTATTAAAAGCGGACAGCGCATTTGCAGTGGTCTAAGTCTTTGTGAATGTTCATGGGCGGTGGTGATCGCTTACCATCCGGGGAATCACAAGTTTCCCGTTATAACATAAGAAGAAAACAAAAGAAAAACTAGTTTTTTCGATCTGTATAAGGTCTCACCTTTCCTTACGAATGGCGCCTCTCCATCGACGACGATGTCGGGATTTCCCAAATGCACGTTATTGACTGACGTGTTATCCTTAAAGTTACTGAAATTGAGATGGTGTGCCAATTTCATCACTTGCTCTTGTGACATTTCTTTACCTAAAAAGTCGGCTACTCGACGGATGACAGCCGGCAAGTCCTGAAATTTAAGTAATAAATACACTGTCTAATGCGATAGTAACAATAAATAGTATTAAGTAGTATTTGATCCCATGGAAATCCCGTGGGACCGGGGAAACTATTAGCGGAAAACTTTACATTGTTTATTCTTTGCTTGGACATCACGAGCGAAAAGCTACTTAATATTAAAATCATTTACTTTGCGATCCAACATGGCTTAATGCGATCCAACATTCACAAAAAAGTATCACGAATTTTGCATTTTCGCGGGTTACGTAAAGTTAATTACATGTTTTGGTTCGTCTTCAATTTTTACCTATTCAAAAAATATTGGCCAATCCAAAGAGTATTGGTCAATCGTCGAATCACCGTTAAAGAAATTGCTGAGGACCTAGGCATATCGATTGGCTCGTGCTATTCGATTTTAATCTATAATTTGGGCATGAGACGGGTCGTATACTGTAAAAAAATAGATCCTGTCAAGTGCGTCCTTTATCCTGTCAAGTGTCAGAAACAACATAGATTTATTTCTGTACTTCTTGCTAAATACTATAACGGTTATTCGTTTAGACATTAATCGTGCGATAAATGTATCTTGCTTTCCGTTGCTATTTATGTAAAACTTGAAATTACCTTAGATAATTCTTCATAAAATAAAAACAAAAGATTCGGATGATGTCTCATATTCCATGCTTCTTTTACGTGTTCAAATATTGGTGAATAGTTATCTGCAAAGAAAAATAATGTATGAAAAAACCACCCAAAGAAACTCCAGTGTTAGGTACAAACAAAATTAGCTAGTCATAAATATTTAGTCTAGTTGTAACCCGCGGTGCCAGTCGCGTGGTACCCGGTTAAAAAGTAGCCTATGTGCTAATCCAGAATATAATCTATATCTGTACCAAATTTCAGACTGTTATAACAAGCCGTTTTTGCGTGAAATAATTATAAATCCATCCATCTAATCCATAATTACAAACTTTCGCGTTTATAATATTAGTAGGATATGTACTATATTCATACTTTATTTGTATCTAGTAGGTAAGAACTTTATAAAATTACAAATAATATTTAATTATAACCTTTACAAAAATAATTCGAAATACCACATATGACATAATACTATACTAGGTAATACTAACTAATTAATTTATCTGAGAGCCGTAAAAATCAATTCGACTTCTTGTCTATGGCCTTCATTCGCATGGAGACGGATTCTGCGAATATCCAGTGATAATTAATGTATGAATCTGACAACTATTTCCACTTTAAAACGATTTCTATCGAACCACTCGCTTTAAAGAAAATCTCGGTGCATATTTTCAAAATTGTCTCATTTAATCATTTGAAGGTCAATGTAAAATATATAATCAGATAAGATAACTTTAAAATGCTAATAAATTTACCTTGCATTATTATTTATTAATTTGCGTATCAGAAAATAATATGATCTTATAAAACAGGTGAATTGTGATTATCGTGATAAGCAGCTTATTACATAATGTATGTAAATAACACACCTTTAATATTGATTAAAAATGATACTAGACAATGACAGGTAAAAATAATTAGAATTTTACTAAATTTAAAAATAATATAGACGTTTCATAATGAGTAATGAAAGTGTCCCTCTCATTCTCCATTAAAAACTTCAAAAGGACCGATAGACAAATCTTAACTGTAAGAATAGAGATCATATTATGCTTATAGGTCTAAAAAATGTGTCGTATTTAATTTGTTTATTACATTTCCCAAAACAGCATACACCTCTAATCAAATACACAACATTATCCAATCAACATCATAACAAACATTGCACTTATACTACACTAACATTTGCCCGCGGTTTCGCACGCTTTGAATTCGTAGTTTAATAGATGTATTATGCATATAAATCTTCCTCTTGAATCACTCTATCTATTCAAGAAAACTCCATCAAAATCCGTTCTGTAGTTTTGAAATCTATGCATATATACATATGGCAGACGCGAGAAGCGACTTTGCTTTATACTATGTATACATTAAATTTTTTTAATCGCACTTACGCAATCCCCTAATGAAGTAGTTCCAATATGTCT
>NC_052121.1:9722096-9731082 GCF_012273895.1 Zerene cesonia | reverse complement strand
CGCTGATTTTCAGTAGCCCCTTGTTGGAGTGCCAGTCAAAAGAAATAAACATACATGCATACATTATATAACTACGATGCCGTCTGTCAGGCTAAGTCACGAGGATATTTATATACTCGAGAATTTTTTAAGAGCAAACAAGCAATACAACCAAGCAGACATTGAATTCCTGAAAATTCGGAAAAACAATCATAATGCCTTTTCCTCGTAACCCTAAAAGGGAACACGACCATAATATAGTGTGCTCTGTGCACAAGCCAAATTATTTAATTGTTAGCTCATTAATATATGTACTTCGATTATATAATTATTAAATGTATATACCAAGAATACTTACTCCAGGAATGGAAATCTGAATGGTAACGGTGTTTCTTTGGCAGCTTCAAAGTCGAGATCATTTTTCACCAACCAGACCAGCTCCTGCGTCCATGTAGTGCCTGTTGGTACATATATATTATTTTTATGGGGAGGTCCTTCTATTTTTTAACATTATAATAATTGATAGAAATGGAACGTAGATCTAGACTCAAAATCCACCTGTTAACTTATTATCTAATAGTATCCTAGAACCCGGTGCATGTAAAGTCAAAAGATTTTCCTGGGTATCAATACGACTTGCGCTGCTTCTCGATGCTAGTTACGGATGTTAATATATATGTTTGTTTTATATGCGTTTAAATATGTTTATTTCATATTTAATAAAAACGTAAGAAAACTAAAATGCTTATGGATGTGTTCAAAATTACACTACTTGTCGTAAATCTTGTCGAATGACAAACCAATTCGCTTATAGATATCTGGCCTTCCCGAGCACAACAACACTATAATTACTACTGCCACAATATGTTTAGTACTGCCTCTAAGTTGAGTATTAACCTGGACGAGCACTGAGTAATTAACCGTATTGGAAGTAAACAATATAATGACGCAAGCACGTGTAAAACGGTATCTTACTACATTTGAAATGAACCTACCACCACACAAACCTATGCGTGTACTTAATTATGAGCGTATTAGCAAGGAAAAAAGAGCTATATGCAAGGTACAAGAGATGGTTGCCACCTTCCGCTGGTGCTTGGTGTTGAATATATAAAAACAGGCGGGTCATGGCTAGAAAGAGATAGTGCTTGAATATTTCGTTCTGATGACGATATATGACATTTGTTTCATAATTATAAATTATGTAGTATTTGCACTTTGTCAGTTTTTATACATCACGTTTTTTGTTGTATTAAATTAATTTTATAATTTCTCATTTTTTAATATAAAATACTGTATTGTGCAATATTATTTGCCTACGATAAATAAAGATTCGTGTCAACGTTTCTGTTGCAATCTTAAAACTTAGATTATAATGCGACCAAAATATAATTTATAGTCAAAAAATACATTCATATTTTAGTTTATTTAAGTAATCACAAACCTGATCTAGGAAATGTAACAACGTACACGTCATCTGGTTTCACCGGGATATTGTAAATGTCTTCAGCTTCCTCCTTATATTTATTGGGGAAGAAATATTTCTTGGGCCCAACTTGCACGAACCCCGTCAATTCTCCTGTGTAATTTATAAATATTTTTAGAACAAAACAAAATTATATTGCATTAAAAAACCTAGATGAATGTAGACATTGGCAAAAAATAATAAACGCCAAAATAAAACCTCTCTATGTACATAATTAAATACGCTGTTGGTGATCTAGATACATATTTGATTACAGTATAAAAAAAATCTTAACTCCATATTCCTATGTTCCTCTAAGGTTCTTTCTCTAAGGACTGGAGTTGAATATATATTATATATAAATAAATATAAAGAGACAAATAACTAAATTCCAACAATTAAATACTTCATAAAAATCAACATGTAATTTTACGCAGATATTGCTACATTTCATAACCTCAGTAAATTCACTAATGGTCTGTGAAAAAATGTAATTGAAGGTACGATTTAATAGCCATTATTAAGTTTCAAAATCCCAAAAGTATCTTATTTAATCTGCCAACATAAATAAACACAGCAATGAGCGATTTGTTACTTACTTATTTTTTTATTAATCACACTTTGTACTAAAACAATATGTTTATTTAACTGAAAATAATATTCAAAAGCCACATGTACCTGTATAATGCACCATAAGTTCCTTAGCAAGATTTTCTTCCACATCTTTAATTTCAAACGGGAACGGAATTCTCGACATTGTCATAACTTTCTAAGCTCTTATCATTTGCACCTCTTAATATATTATGCTTGTTATCAGTGGTATAAATTAAAAATTTAGGTAATCTCACAAATGAAGGGGCAATATCCTCAAATATATTATACAATATCAAATTGTTATCTTCGCAACGTAATCTTATAAACTTGATCTCCCTGCTATCGATATATTTTGCGTGTTTTCCTTTTGTGCAATCAAACTAAAACAATTGAGATACCCAAAAAATCGATACACCGTCACCACTATTGCGCATTGACTGCTTTTCGGCCCGATTGATTCTAACACGATCATATGAATCCCCATTTCGGCAAAGCTGAAAGACCCTTTGATCTTAGTGTACATTATTTTTATTGTAATTTGTTACCTACCTCTGGCAAAAAGGTAAAGTCTCAACATTCATAGTAGCCCGGTCATCAAATGAGTGTCCATAGAGAACAGACAACATATACGATCATAGTTCGCGGGAAAAACGCTCTCCTGATATATGATTAATAACTTTTTTTTATTGACAAAACCTATTTCATTTATACTATATAAGATAAAAAAGTTGTTTTCAATGAGAGTGTACACATTTATAAGACTTGCAATTTGTAATTATATGACGGGGACTTGATCGACTTGACTCAGAATTTACTTAAAAGTGGCGTCAGTTTAGTGAGTGGGTCTGTGTGAGAATTTATGTTGTGAATAAAAAGCAGAATTAATGTCCTATGATGGGCGCAATGCCCGAGACACCATCAAGGTATTGATTGTGACAGGGTTCAGAAATTGAAGTTTGCCAGTATGAAGACCACATGCAAAAAGTAAACCTTCAATTTGTTAAAAGCGTCAATGTTTACATTAATTATAGCCACTTTATTCCCAACATTGGAATACGTGGAAAAATGTTGTCCTGGATAAAGGACCTGGATATTTATTTATACGTATATATGTATTACTATTAAACTTATTGAAAGTAGTTTATATTTTGTTACTTTTTTATTATTGTTAATTTATTTATTATTAATTTTTTTTGTCTTTACTAATTTTCCAATAGACTGCCTGCCTACGTGCGTTGCATTGTACGTTGCTAAAAATATATTGTCCTTTACCCAACGGTTGTCTGGTAGAGATGGCTTTTAGCCATAAGGCCGCCCTTTGCATACCAGTTTTTGTTAAATTTTATTTCTTTTTTTTTTACATATTTTGTAAGTGTGTGCAATAAAGAATAAATAAATAAATAAATAAATAAAGGACCTTTTGTCGGACAGAACTTTCTGTGTACGAATCGGTAAAGCACTATCAACAGTTCCAACAGAACTCTTATCTTTATTCTATATTTAACTGATCTTAATAATACACTTGAAAGGTTCTTCATGCTATTTGCGGATAACACAAAACTTTTCGGTAATCCATCCATAAGTTCTCAGAGTATAGAACACGACTTAGATGCCATATTGAATTGGAGTAAACAGTGGTTTTTATCTCTAAACGCAACAAAACTCACTGTTCTTCATATTATAAGCAAAAATAACCCCCATAAGACATATTATCTTGGAAATGAATAACTTACGCCCGTAGATAGTCAAAAGAACCTGGGTGTAATAAGTAAAGATTTAAAGTGGGAAACTCACATTACTGGCGTGGTTAAAAGAGCAAACTCCATGATGTATCTTATTAGGAAAGCTTTTTAATGTTTTACATCGAGAACTACGAACGAAACGAGAAAGATATATTTACACCTTAAAGAGATTACTTAAGGCAGGTGAAAGTACCGGAAACGTCACTTCATAATCCCCCCTTATCGACTCGTCATTAGGGGGCGTTGAATTTTGAATTTATCTCGCAAATCCAGACTAGCAGATAACGTGCGCTGTAAATAATTGTGTAGCTCTAATGAACCACCAGTGAAGCCGACACAAAAAATGGCCTACAAATATATAAGTGATGAGATGAAGTAAAAAATATGTTTGACTGAACCTTCTACATGTACAGTACATGACAACAAAACAAAAGTTATTTACAAGTGTATTTTCTTTTCCCGTTTTGGATGTGTGATGTCATAACATGGCAACGACAAATCCCGTATCCTATCCCATCCTACTAATATTCATAACTATATACATTTTGCCCGCGACGTTACCCTTAATTCAATGTGACATGGGTCTCTGTGAATATACGAAAATACTGCCGAATGTGTTAACATATAACTTGATGATTTTTATGAAATATCATAGATGGCGCTGCTACAAAATTGTCTTTATACTCTGTACTAACATTCATTACACCATGCTTCTCTGCTCAAGTTAGTAAATGGTGTAGTTTTTATAGTGTTATCTAGATAATAACCTGGCTTACTCAAATCAACATTTATATACGTCGTTTGATTACACGCTGTCACAGAATGCATGAGAAAAATAAAGATTCCCAGCTCATTCTCATTTAATTTTTAGTTTCATAGCATTAATCTATTCCGTCTTCTAAAATTAATAAGTTAAATACAAGGTATATACAATATGGTTTACGGAGAAATATACACCAAAACAATTATAAAATCTTTATTTGAAATAAATTATAATAATAAATAGTAGTTATTTTTAATAAACACTTAAACCACATTTAAATTGTCCGAACTAGACCAAATTTAAATGGGAGGCATCAGCTTTCAAATAATAAAAGAAAAACAGTCATAATGGATAGCAGAACAGAATGGATAGCTTTCTTTCTTGAAGTCGTTTAAAGACTTCTTTCTTAGATTTACAGATTTCTCTCGAAGATTCTAGTTTCGTCCTTGCGGTGTGCGCACAAACATGTAGTCTACACTAATAGATTTTTTTCTACAAATCCGTCAGTTCCCACGCAGGATATCTCAGGTCAGTGTCGGCGAGGTTCTCTTTAAGCCATCTGTCAGCTTGTTCCACCATCTCATCGTCGAAGTGGTCTGTCCAACCGCCCACTTTACCTAAAAATGATAATTATGATAGAATATTACTCATTCGTAGCCAACATAATATTAGTTTCTGAGCGTAATTATTAACTGTCAATTATTTCATTACAACATTTTTATCATTATCAGTTCAGTAGATCCAGAGATGACCACCCACAACGTCAAAAACTCCGGCTCCCCCACTCACCATAGAGTAGGGGGCCGGAGGCCTATATCGTTTTCCCCATCCTTTCTTTACCCTTAAAGCAGATTTAAAGCAACGTATTTCGTTAGTGGTCTAAGTCTCTGCGAATGTTCATGAGCGGTGTTGATCGCTTACCATCAGGCGAACCACAAGTTGTCTGTTATATAACATAAAAGAAAACAAAAGGAAAATTAGTTATTTCGATCTGTATGAGGTCTCACCTTTCCTTATGAATGGAGCCTGCTGATCGAAGACGATGCTGGGATGTCCCAAATCTACGTTATTGACGGACGTGTTATCCTTAAAGTTACTGAAATTGAGATGGTCTGCCAATTTCATCACTTGCTCTTGTGTCATTTCTTTACCTAAAAAGTCGGCTACTCGACGGATGACAGCGGGCAAGTCCTGAAATTTAAGTAATAAATACACTGTCTAACGCGATAGTAACAATAAGTAGTATTAAGTTGTATTGATCCCGAAATCCCACGAAAATCTCTACACTGTCTATTTTTTGCTTGGACTACCCGGGCGAAGCCGCAGGCGAAAAGCTACTTATTAGTAATATAGTTAATTGTAGTGATTATTTTTACCACAAACGTAATTCTCTATATGTCTGTTGTAATTTTATGAAATAAAGAAAATTTGTAAATAGATTTCAATTAAACATTTCTGTTTGCATATGCAATAGAACAATATTGATTAATCTAATGTTATGTCACATCATTCAAAGTCAAATATAAATAATCAAAACGCAAGTCACGACTCCTTATGACCCTGAATAGTTTCGCAATAAACGGATTTTCTACATATACTATAAAAAATAGATCCTGTCACGTGTGTCCTCAGTCCTGACAATTAGTGTCAAGAGCAAAATAGATTTATTTCTGTACTTCTAGCTAATCTATAAAGAAATTAATCGCACGAAAAATGTTTCTTGCTTTCCGTTGCTATTTATTTAAAACTTTAAATTACCTTAGATAATTCTTCATAAAATAAAAACAAAAGATTCGGATGATGTCTCATATTCCATGCTTCCTTTACGTGTTCAAAAACTGGTAAATAGTGATCTGCAAAGACAAATAATGTATGAAACAACACCAAATGTAATTCCAGTGTTAGGTACAAACAAAAAAGCTAGTTATAAATATTTAAGACTAGCTCTAAACGCGCGGTGTTAGTCGCGTGGTACTCGGTTAAATAGTAGGCCTGTGTGTTAATCCAGACAGTTACGATAAGCTTTTTTCACGTGAAAGAATAACAAATTATATACATACATCTAACCATCCATAATTACAAACTTTTGCTTTATAATAGTAGTAGGATGTATACTATATACAGATTTTATTTTTATCTAGTAGGTTGGAATTTTGGTAAATTTTAAATTACAAATCATTTGTAACCTTTAAAAGAAATGAAAGTAATACTTAATAATAAATTTTTCGACTACATCTTCTTCTTGTCTATGACCTTCCCGATCGCACAGAGGCGGATTCTGCCAATTTCCAATGATATTTAATGTATGAGTAGATTAAGATTGCTATATTGTTTCAATAAATCCGACAACTATTTCCACTTTTAAAGCGATTTCTACCGAACAGGAATCGCTTTAAAGTGGAAATAGTTCGAAATATATC
Source organism: Zerene cesonia (assembly GCF_012273895.1). Taxonomy (NCBI): domain Eukaryota; kingdom Metazoa; phylum Arthropoda; class Insecta; order Lepidoptera; family Pieridae; genus Zerene; species Zerene cesonia. Next base: position 9,724,119 of record NC_052121.1, on the reverse strand, counting down.
GAATTTACGAAATAATAAGATCTTATAAAACAGGTGAATTGTGATTATCGTAATATCTAATGAATAATATGTTAAATATTATTGAATACTTATATTAAATATCATTTAACATATTATATTTATATTACAACATAGCGGTGGGGAAACTAATCCTAAAAAAATGTGAGTTATTTCATTTGTTTATTAAATTTCACAAAACATCATAGACCTCGAATCAAGTACACAACATTATCTAATCAATTATCTTTTGCCCCCGGCCCCGCACGCGCTTAATTCCGAGTAGTTTAATAGATGTTATTGCATATAAAACTTACTCTTGAATCTCTATTTAAAAAAATCCATCAAAATCCGTTGTGGAGCCATAAAGATATAATTATAGAGATAGACGCGGTAAGCGACTTTACTTTTAAATTTGTAGTGATACATATTAATTTTTTATATTTGTACTTACGCAAACCCCTAATGAAGTAGTTCCAATACGCTTTAAAGTCCTTCGGCACGCCCCCGAACGTCTTCCTCAAATAGTAGAAGGACACCGCCGCATCCCTCGGGTCCCGCGCCACGTACACCACCTTAGCCGTATCCAGCAGCCCTGGTGGGAGCAACGACAGAGGCAGGTGGCTCTTGATGAACCTTGGCGATTTCAAATTGGCCGCCTTCACTGCGCCTGGTTTCACCGTATCCGCCAAGTGGAATTTTCTTGGGTTTGCTATGCTATCTTCTACAATCGGCTTTAGAAACACGGGGTGTATCATGATTGAAATCCTGGGAAGGTAATGTGATATTAATGGTATGCAACAGTAAGGTGAAGGGTCAATGTAATGAATGTAAATCAAGCATAGTTAGATGTATAAATATGAATCTATGGTGTGTAATTATAGGATGGGAACTTGGCAAAATATTGTGGCTTTGGGGCTAGAAGGAGCTATGGTCTCAGCTATGGAGCTATGGTGAAAAAATAAGATAATTACGATGCTGTATGTCAAAGTCTAGCGATTATTTATATACTCAAGAGTACCAGGCGTACGTTGAATTCCTTTACATTCCTAAAATGTTCATAATGCCTCTTCCTCATAACCCCAAAGGGGAACACGGTCATAATATAATGTGCTCTGTGCACAGGCCAGATTTTTTAATTGTTAGCTAATTAATATATGTACTTCGATTATATAATTCTTTATCAGCCCATATATGTTCCCACTGCTGGGACTCAGGCCTCCTATGAGGGTTCAGGCCATAATCCACCACGCTGGCCAAGTGCGGGTTGGCAGATGTCACATGCCGTCGAACTTTTAATTCTTGGACATGCCGGTTTCCTCACGATGTTTTCCTTCACCGTTGAAGCAGTGGTGATGTTATCTACATGCGCAGATAAATTGAAAAATCAATTTATTTCCTGCGCGCTCGCCCGGTCTCGAACCCCGACTTATCGATTTTGAAGTCCGAGGTCCTTACCACTGAGCCACCGCTGCTTATATAATTATTAAATATATATACCAAGAATACTTACTCCAGGTATGGAAATCTGAATGGTAACGGTGTTTCTTTGGCAGATTCAAAATCGAGATCATTTTTCACCAACCAGACCAGCTCCTGCGCCCATGTTGTGCCTGTTGGTACAAATTGGTCTTTTTTAAATATCGGTCTTTCTATTTTTTAACATTATATTAATTGATGGAAATGTACTGTAGTTTATTTTATGTATTGGAAGGTAGTTAGTTTTCCATGGTTAACAAGATGATTTGTGCCCTGTACGATGCCCGTTACGGAAGGTCAACAATTTTGCGTCCGCTGTCTCATTACATTTGTTAAACATGCTTATATCATACCTATCGTAAAACTTAAACGCTTATGAATTTGTTCTTCGTGTAAATTCCACTACTTGTCGTAAAGACAACGATCGCAAATTATATGATATTTAAAGTACGCCGATGAAACTTAACTGTATAAAAAAAAAATGGTTGCCTGTAAAGTCGGTTTTACGGGCGAAGATTTTACGTGACAACGTCTTTTTCTCGGTAGA
>NC_052121.1:9720044-9721096 GCF_012273895.1 Zerene cesonia | reverse complement strand
ACAGAGAGCATGAGAGTGTATTTATTAATCAGTGTATAACAGTATAGTTTTATGTTATCTGTGGTACTACCAAAGAAAGTAGGCAGCTATATGGCAAGGTATGAGTGGTGGCTGCCACCTTTAGCTGGTGTTTTGTCTGGACGAAAAATGGGCGTATCATCGTGAGAAAGAGCGAAAATGATAGAGTTTGTAAATTCGAACTGATGACAACATATCACGTTTGTTTCACAATCATAAATCATGTAATATTTCCACTCTTTAACCCTTGACATAATATTATGTTTTTTGTCGTATTAAATTTAAATTTTATCACATCTGATTTTTGATATAAAATACTACATTGTGAAATGTAATCCGCCTATAATATTCGATGCGAACGATCACAATGGTCAAAAAAAGTAATAAACAATATTTTTCACATTTCCTAAATAACTTCATAATTGTATACATTTATTAGGAATTGTATTTCTGTAACATATACATTCGTGTTTTAGTTTATTTAAGTAATCACAAACCTGATCTAGGAAATGTAACAACGTACACGTCATCTGGCTTCACCGGGATATTGTAAATGTCTTCAGCTTCCTCCTTATATTTATGGGGGAAGAAATATTTCTTGGGACCAACTTGCACGAAGCCCGTCAGTTCTCCTGTGTAATTTGAAATATTTTTAGAACTAACCTCAATTATATGGCATAAGAAAACCAATGCAGACATAATGAAAAAAAAATAAACGCCAAAATGAAACCTCTCTATGTACATAATTAAATACACTGTAGGTGATCTAGATACATATTTAATTATAGTATTAAAAAAAATCTAAACTTCTTCATTTTCCCATGTTCCTGTGGTCTTAGACCACTGGTGTTAAATATTTTAAATGAAGAGAATATATTCCAACAATAAAATACTACATAAAAATCAACATGTAATTTACGCAGATACTGCTACATTTCATAACCTATTCACAAATAGACTGTGAAAAATGTAATTGAAGGTACGATTTAATAGCCATTATTGAGTTTAAAAATCCCAAAAGTATCTTATTTAAT
>NC_052121.1:9711917-9719044 GCF_012273895.1 Zerene cesonia | reverse complement strand
TAGATAAACATAACTAAATAGACTTACATACATATATATACTTACATAGTAGGATATTATAGTTGCAGTAGGCAATTACTACGAGTGACATAAATAATGATTTTTCAATAAATTTTTGAAGACGTTTAAATTTTGCGCTCGTCTTACATCTGTGGGGAGAGAGTTCCACAACTGAACCGCACGAACAGCAAATGAATTGTGAAAGAATTTTGATTTATGGGCTGGAATCAGGAGTAAAAGATTAGTCGAGGAGCGTAGGCAAGTAGAATTCATAAATTTAAATTTCTCTCGAAGATAGCTTGGAGCTTTCGGATCAAATATAATAATCAATATTTTCTCAGCCCAAAGATAAATCGAATGCAGAAGTTTTGGAGTCTTTCAAGCCTATCTAACTGGGCCTCAGATAGATCAAGATAAGTTATATCTGCATAGTCGAGGTGAGATAGGAGAAGGGTATGAGCGAACGCTAGCTTTGTTGGAATGGGTAGAAGATTACGTAGTCGTCGCAAAGCTCCCGCAGACGCAAACAGTTTCCTGCTTACATCTTTCAATTGATCATCCCACGACAATGTTCGATCAATATATATACCAAGATCCTCAACTTGCTTACTGAAAGGGAGTTGAGTGCCACACAAAAAAACTCAAGGAAGCGAAGCCCAGTCAACTTTCGCGATTAGCGAGGGACTACAAACAATGATGACTTAAGTTTTCAGAGGATTACTCTTCAAGCCGAAATGGTTGCTCCACAGAGCGATGGAATTCAAGTCATTATTCATTGTTTGAATAGCGTTCGGTAACTCTGCTAAGGTTGACTGGATGTAGATCTGGACATCATCGGCATACATGTGGTAGAGAGAAGATAAGGATTTCTTGAGGAACACCGGCTTGAATATCACACCATGACGAGGAGACCTCATCACTGTGAATCTTTTGCCGGCGTCCACATAAATAACTATGAAACCAATCAATACTAGTTGGATATATGTTAAGAGAACGAAGCAGACCCACAAGGATATCGAAATCAACGTAACTAAAAGCGTTACTAAAATCTAGCAACGTAAATAAAGTGAGCTGCTTGTTGTCCATGCCAAATCTAATGTCATCTGTGACTTTGATGAGAGCAGTAGTCGTACCATGGCCGGGGCGGAAGCCAGACTGGAGAGGATTCAATTAGTTATTTTTGTTAAGGAATATGGCTAATTGGTTATGCACCAACTTTTCGAGGACTTTAGACAGGATTGGTAAAATGGAGATAGGACGAAAATCGGAAAAGGAAGAAGGATTACATTTCTTTGGAAGAGGAATAATGTTAGCCCTTTTCCAAGCCGTAGGGAAAGTACCCTGGGTAACTGAAGTGTTTAGTATATGGGTAATGACAGGAACGACTACGTCGAGGATAGGTAGGATCATGCTACGACTAATACAATCACTCCCGACAGCATTAGATGATAGAGACATGATGTTCTTTTTAACATCACAACTAGAAAATTGATTTAGACAGAACGGAGGAAAATTCGGAGTTGGAATAGAAGAAAGAGTGTTAAGAGTCATAACTTCAGTATTGTTATCAGAGGAAGGAGTTTCGGCAAAGAATTTATTAAGTAATTCTATATTGAAGTTTTTAAAATCAGCATTACGATCTTTAGATCCAACTCCTAAGGTTTTTAAAAATTTCCACACTTTGGCAGGGTCACCGTTCTCGACCGACGAATGAATGTAGCGTCTTTGTGCATCTCTACAACATGTATTACAACGATTCCGAATCTTATTGTACTTCTCTTTGTTCGCGTCGTTATACTTAAGCTTGAGTTTAGTTTTAGCTTTAGACTTCAGTTGTAAAAGAGACTTTAAATCATCGGTTAACCAAGGCGCTGGGAGATGTTTTAATTTTACAGGTCTAAGTGGTACATGATTGTCATACAGTTGAGTAACAAATAAAGTAAAAAGTTCAACCATTGCATCGACATTGTCTTGACTATAAATGACAGACCAGTCAATATCTAGAGCATCACGATACAAGAGATCAACATCCATTCCAGCAAAGTTGCGCCGCATTGATAGTTTGGGTTTATATTTAGGATGACGGACATTGTAGGAAATGTAGATGAGGTCATGATGGGAAAAAGCATTGACCGTATGTTGACCGTGCTGGAGGACAAGATTAGGAGAGGAAACAATGATGAGATCAAGAAGAGAGGGAGAGCAATTCGGTAAGATATGAGTGGGGCTAAGTGGAAGAAGGTGTAAATTCGCTGATTCGATCGTGGATTTAAGAGTCTTAGCTCGGGAATCTTTTTTAATGATGCAGGTGTTGAAGTCACCCATTATTAGAGATTGTTCATATATAGGGATGAGACGACCGAGGATGGTTTCAAATGAGTGAAAGTAATTAACAGATAGGGACGGGCTATAAAAGACACCAAGCAGGAGCTTAGAGTGATGTAGAATTACCTCAATAATGAGATGTTCAGCAACATCGGAGGGTGGAGGTTGTGGAGATAAGCTAATAACTTTGTAAGATATGTGGGAACTTAAGTAAATTACGACACCACCACCAGCCTTGCCCAACCGATCGTTGCGTATCAGATTATAGCCAGAAAGGGAATAGCAGGAAGAGGGAAGGCAGGATTTGACCCAAGACTCGGAGATAAGTATAGCGTGTATGTTGAGGAAGTCGAAAGTTGCTAACAAATCAGGGAAATGTGCAGGGACACTTTGCGCATTAATATGAACAGCATTGAATATTTTGGAATCGTTAGTAAAACACTTAGCTAGGAAATTATTAAGAGGAGTAAAGGATGAAGTACTGCGGAAGCTGTCCTCGCTGCCTGGATCTTCAGAAGAGAGAGATAAATAATTAGAACTACTAGATGTGCTGTCATTCAAAATACTCATTTTGCTAACTCTGCGTTACAAGTATAAAAATAAATAATAATATAGTATGATATAAAATAATAATAAATATAATAAGCAGTAATAAGATACAATAAAAAATATATGTAAGTGATATCAACCACTTAAAAATTAAATTAGATAATAAAAAAGGTAATTAAAATATAAATTAAAAAAGAAAAATAAATAAGATAAAATATTGACTTATTTTAACTACACCCCAGCAATAAATTTAGTACAATAATGAACGCATTAGTAATGTGTGATATCGGAACGTTTGACAATAGATGACATCTGACAGCCAATGTATGACAGTAAACGAATCACGAATGTAATATTATGTTGAATAATGACAATAACATTGGAATTAAAATTAGAACATTAACAATTTAAAAGTAAGAAGTGGGTAATATAGTCCTAATTTAAACAGAAAAGAGAGAGATACGATAATACAGTGTTTGACGTTAAAACAAAGACTAAAATCTCTTGAAAAAGAAATGAAATGAGAATGAAAACTTACTTATTTTGTTTAAGTAACCTTTTTGGCCTGGACGCTACACATTTGGCATTTTTCGTATCACTAGTAGATAGTTCATTGGATACAACCTGCACCGAGCCCATGGTTGTACACGGAATGGAGTCCAACTCATTTAATGAGGTTACACGAAACTTATCACCGTTTTGGTTAATAATAAAAATGTTCCCATCCCTGGTCCAACACTTGGATATGAGGAATCTCTTACGGGCAGCTATAAAAGTTTCATGTCGATTCTTCGTTAAAAAATTCAGAGAGAGTGATACCAGAGCTTTTTAAGTTGGTTTTTTTATACCAGTTACTATCTCTTAACTGCACATCACTGAATTTCACTAATATCGGACGGGGCTTAGGATTTGCACCATTGGCTTCAACTCGACCCCTTCTATGACAACGGCTTATTGAATCAGTGGAGAACTTGATGTTTGGGAGTTTATCGGACAATGTCTTTACCACTAAGGCACAAGAGTCTTCACTTTTATCTCCATTCACACCATGAATAAAGAGCATTTTGCGTCGCGATCGGGTTTCCTGAAGGTCATGAAGTTTGAAGAGCAGCTCTATTTCAGAATGCATGTTTTTAAGTGATGTAATAACAAATTTCCTGAAGAGTTCAAAATCACTAGATATGTTCGAAGAAAGAGAGGAAGTGTTGTTCTGCAATTCTTTTTGAAACTCTTCCATTTTTGCATTAAAATTTTCTGTCATCTGTGCCAAAGTTTCTCTTATTGCTTCCATTGTGAGGTTGAGAGAATGTGGAATATCAAAATTTATGCGTGATCAAAGGAAAAATAAAAATTAAATTAATGCTGGTAGGTGTAATTAATCAGAATTCCATAGAATCAGGTTCAAAATTAAGTTTTAAATATTTTTAAATTTGAAGAAATATCAGATCAAAAACTTTAACTGTTGCCTGTTTCACACCTACCCTCGAAAAAAAAGTATGTATGTGTATCGTGTCATAACATAATGGAGGATTTTAAAAGGCGACCATGAAATTTTGCATGTTCTCCTTTTGTGAAATCAAACTAAAACAATAAAGATTCCCAAACAATCGGTACACCGTTACTACTAGATTTCGATTCAAACACGACCATGGGAATCCCCCTGGCCGCAAAGCTGAAACACCTTTGATCTTATTGTACCATTTCCTAGTTTAGATATATATAGTACAAGCTTTTCTAATTATATTTGATAGATGATTTGTGAAATATCCACGATATTTAATCTATTAATTATTGTTATTTTTTTGTTTATAACATAAGACAGTATTAAAACTCAAGCGTCTTCAGTGTCCGATGAAGCGGTAACTTGGAAAGGAATTGAATCCTTTGTGGAGAACTCCAAAAGATTTTATATGTCCTTAACCCCAATTATGTTTGTTAACAGTTCGCTCAAAGTTGTTTCCTGAAATTAAAAAAAAATTGGGAAAATAGTATTGAAATATTACGCCTTTTTATAAAATTTTACTTCAAAAAACGTGTTTAGTAGATTATTTTTATGGTAATTTGATACCTACCTCTGGCAAAAAGGTAAAGTCTTCATCGTTCATAGCAGCCCGGTCTTCAAATAAATGTCCATAGAGAATAGACACCAGATACCTACTTAGAAGCTAGATAATAACATGGCTTACTCAACGTCGGGTTAATAATATAATGAATAAATCGCGTTTAAAATCCGTTGAAAAGTTTTTAATTTCTAAATGGCTTACTCAAATCAACATTTATATGCATTGTTAGATTACACGCTGTCACAGAATGCATAACAAAAATAAAGATTCACAGCTCATTCTCAGTTGGTGATAGCGTGATGATATAGATGACCTGGGTATATACAATATGATTTACGGAGAAATATACACCAAAACAATTATAAAAACTTTATTTGAAATAAATTATAATAATAAATAGTAGTTATTTTTAATAAACACTTAAACCGCATTCAAATTGTCCGAACTAGACTAAATTTAAATGAGAGCACATGGGAGGCATCAGCTTTCAAATAATAAAAGAAAAACAGTCATAATGGATAGCAGAACAGAATGGATAGCATCCGTTCTTGAAGTCGTTTAAAAACTTCTTTCTTAGATTTACAGATCTATCTCGAAGATTCTAGTTTCGTCCTTGCGGTGTGCGCATGTAGACTACACTAATAGATTTTTTCCTACAAATCCGTAAGTTCCCGCGCAGGATATCTCAGGTCAGTGTCGGCGAGGTTCTCTTTAAACCATCTGTCAGCTTGTTCCACCATCTCATCGTCGAAGTGGTCTCTCCAACCGCCCACTTTACCTAAAAATGATAATGATGAGAGAACATTATTCATTCGTAGCCAACATATCTTCCTCTTAGTTTTTGAGCGTATTTTTAAATTGTAACACATTATTATACCATTATCGATTCAGTAGATCCAAAGATGACCCCCTACAACGTCACAAACTTTGCCTCTCTACAGTATTGAATTAAAATATAAACATAATTTTTTGTAGAACATATTATAAATGGTTTAAAATTTTATTATTAGTACAGTGTTTTTCAGTTATACTCAGATGCAATTAACACAAACAATTAATTTAAAATATTAAATAGAAACCGTAGATCAAGAAGCTAAGACTTAATACAGAATTTGTATGTGGTAGCCGAGCACGCTTCCATGGAAGTACCACACCCTCACAGCAGACCGGCGTGAAATAGCATATTCTCTGTTTCGTACGGTGAGTGGGGGAGCCGGAGGCTTATTTCCTATTCCTCATATTTCCCAGTCTGTTCCTTCTTTCCAGTCATCAATCCTTTCTCTATCCCTTAGCCATTAAAAGCGGACAGCGCATTTGCAGTGGTCTAAGTCTCTGCGAATGTTCATGGGCGGTGGTGATCGCTTACCATCCGGCGAACCACAAGTTGCCCGTTTAAACATGTTTTTTTTTATGTCATAACGGGCAGCTGAGCTGGTGGTTCGCCTGATGGTAAGCGATCACCACCGCCCATAAACATTCGCAAAGGTAGTACATCTGTGAATGCGCTGCCCGCTTTTATGGGGTAAGGGAAAAGGAAAGGATTAACGACTGGAAAGAAGGAATGGACAAGGACGGGTGAGGAAAAGGAAACAGGCCTCCGGCTCCTCCACTCACCATACGAAACACAGTGGCATGCCACTATTTCACCGAAACCGTTAAAACATAAAAAGAAAATAAAAGAAAAACTAGTTTTTTCGATCTGTATGAGGTCTCACCTTTCCTTAGGAATGGCGCCTCTCCATCGACGACGAAGCTGGGATTTCTCAAATGCACGTTATTGACGGACGTGTTATCCTTAAAGTTACTGAAATTGAGATGGTCTGCCAATTTCATCACTTGCTCTTGTGTCATTTCTTTACCTAAAAAGTCGGCTACTCGACGGATGACAGCCGGCAAGTCCTGAAATTTAAGTAATAAATACACTGTCCCATGGGACCGGGGAAACTATTAGCGGAAAACTTTACATTGTCTATTCTTTGCTTGGCCTACACGGGCGAAAAGCTAGTTAATAGTAAAATCATTTACTTTGCGATCCAACATGGCTTAATGCGATCCAACATTCACAAATAAGAATAGGAGCGAAATCGACAAAAAAAATATAAAATTATTATAGAAAATTGTAGTCATAATTTTCGGCACAAACGGTAAAAGTTTCTTAATAAGCTTGATGTAATTCTCTATATGTCCGAT
>NC_052121.1:9709644-9710917 GCF_012273895.1 Zerene cesonia | reverse complement strand
ATTGACCCTTCACCTTACCGTCGCATACCATTAATATCACATTACCTTCCCAGGATTTCAATCATAATACACCCGGTGGTTCTAAAGCCGATTGTAGAAGATAGCATAGCAAACCCAAGTAAATTCCACGTTGCGGATACGGCGAAACCGGGCGCAGTGAAGGCGGCCAATTTGAAATCGCCAAGGTTCATCAAGAGCCACCTGCCTCTGTCGTTGCTCCCACCAGGGCTGCTGGATACGGCTAAGGTGGTGTACGTGGCACGGGACCCGAGGGATGCGGCGGTTTCCTACTACCACATGAGCAGAACGTACGTGATGCAAGGCGCGCCGAAGGACTTTAAGACGTATTGGAACTACTTCATTAGGGGATTGCGTAAGTGCGATTAAAAAAATTTAATGTATACATAGTATAAGGCAAAGTCGCTTCTCGCGTCTGCCCTATGTATATATGCATAGATTTTAAAACTACAGAACGGATTTTGATGGGGTTTTCTTGAATAGATACAGTGATTCAAGAGGAAGGTTTATATGCATAATACATCTATTAAACTACGAATTCAACGCGTGCGAAGCCGCGGGCAAATGCTAGTGTAGTATAAGTGCAATGTTGGTTACTATTCATACATTAATTATCACTGGACATTAGCAGAATCCGTCTCCATGCGATCGGTAAGGCCATAGACAAGAAGAAGATGTAGTCGAATTGATTTTTACGGCTCACAGATAAATTAATTATTTAGTATTACCTAGTATAGTATTATGTGGTATTACTTTCGAATTATTTTTGTACAGGTTTGTAAAGGTTATAAATAAATTATTTGTAATTTTACAAAGTTCCTACCTACTAGATACAAATAAAGTATAAATATAGTACATATCCTACTAACATTATAAACGCGTTAGTTTGTAATTGTGGATTAGATGGATGGATTTATTATTATTTCACGCAAAAACGGCTTGTTATAACAGTCTGAAATTTAATTTTTAGTTTTATAGCATTGAAATGCTTTATAAATGAGAAATTTTGAAAGAAAAAAATGAAATGAGAAATTTTAAGTGAAAAATTTGATCACGAGTCAGGATACTGCCTCGTGATCAAATTTTTTCTATTCTTTCAAAATTTCTCAGTCTGACATTTGGTACAGATATAGATTATATTCTGGATTAGCACATAGGCTACTTTTTAACCGAGTATCACGCGACTGGCACCGCGAGCTACCGGGGGCTAACACTGGGGTTTCTTTTGGTGGTTCTTTCATACATTATTTTTCTT